>NC_134913.1:21160000-21265743 GCF_051014615.1 Bombus vancouverensis nearcticus
CGCAAACACGCACGCACACACACGCGCGCGCGCGCACACATACACGCGCGTGTATGTGTGTGTGCGTGTGTGTGTGCGTGTATGTATGTAAACATAGAATCTTTTTAACGAATTAAACGTATCTTCACACGACTGCCTTTGTATTTGTTAAAGCCAGGAAATATCTGCCAAATAGCGAATGACGAAAATATCAAGAAACGTTCAAATGTAATATTTTCTTCCTTCCTCTTTTTATGATAGTATACCGTAAAAGATTCGATGCGAACTCGGACAATAATAACGCGCGATAGAATTTTCTATTCTATTTTTAAGTACCATCGCGCGTAAACGAATTGATATTTTCGCTCGGAATAAACTATGGAACGTGAACAGTGTAACAGTGAAACGCGTGAACGGTGTAATACGTAAAGAGATTATAAGGAAACCGAACATAGTTGAACGAACGCGTAATCATTGTGTTCAAAATTAAACGATATCCGCTCTGCGACTCAGCGATTTTTCACTATGTGTTAAGCGAGAGGAAGAGAAACGCGAGAGACGAATAGATAAGTTACACGCTCCAATTTACAGTTATCTACGACAAGTTAGAGAAACTCCCAATTACTACGATAGATCTTGTTAATTCCTTTATATCTTGTAAAAAGTACTGAGTTTTATTAGTATTAACTGTTCCGTAAACTGAGAATTTGTTCGATCCTATCGTATCCTGCATTTTCTCCTCCCTAATCGTCCCTTTACTTCCGATACCCTGATCCTCGTATTTTTTATAAATAAGTTATGTCTTTTTAAAACAGATGTAATAATAAAGATAATCTAACATCCACAATAGGATTGTTGTTCTGTTCTATCGTGCTATGCTTCCGTGTTTTCATTCCTTGATGTTGTAATGATTTAAACATAGATACCATCTTTTTGTTTAGTATGTTGCAACAGATTTTACACAACAATCAAATTGTATTATAGCGATAAAAAATAAAAAAATCCGACCTATTTGTTTGGCTCTTCTTCATTCTTACATCTTTCGCTTATCATTTGCGTGTCAATCGTATTTTTTAGTCTCAGCCTGCATGCCAACTTATACACGGTCTAGATGATAAATACTTACTCTAGAAATACTAGAATAGTCGATGATTACGATTTAGATCGTCATTCGCATCGAACAGCCGAGACAACGAGAAATATCTTTCCAGATTAAACAGACAGACGACCTCGCTTTCAACAATGCTGAACTGAACGAAGAATGTAAAAACGTAGAAGAACATGGGAGAAGAGAGGGATTCGAAAGGGATGTTTCCAATTACATTCACCACCACGAATTGAAGAGGTCATGAAGAATTCACTTTATTAAACGACGAAAGTAAACAAAAAGATCGCTGAACAACGACGATCGCGATATTCGTACAAAGTGCAGACGGTGTATATACAAACTTTCACTCTCACTCTCGCTCTCTCTCTCTATCAATCTCACCACAAAAGTAACCTCAAGAATGGAAATATACGCAGAAACGTAATCAAGGAATCCTCGAACGAAGCAATTCGATCATCGCACGGAAAATTATTTTCTCTCTTTCGAAGCTTCGGAAATACATACACAGGGTGGAACCTTCGAATTCGAGAAAGCCGTTTACGCGCGTTCAATTTTTCTAATTTCGCTTCCTCTTGATCGATCGACCGACGAAATCGTGATACGCGTCAGAGGATCGCTCGTTTACGTTTTCCCCTTTTCTACGATTCTTCTCGCAGGTTACGATCGCACGCCACATAAATTCAAACATACACTCTTTCGCTCCGTCTCTTTGATTTCCTATTCATTTACTCATAGTCCTCTCTCTTCGCATAAATCATACAAGAATTTCGTTTCATCTTTTTATTCGCGAATCGCAAGTTTCGCGATAAATCGGAATATTCGTCAAAGAAAGTTAGAAAGAGAATCGAGTGTCGCAGAAAAATTATTAGCAATTCGTTGGCACCTATTTCCAGCGAGCCTTCGTTGTTTCAGATATTTAATGTACGACGACCTGATTAACTAGTACGGGAAGCAAAAGAATCGTATCCGAGAAAGTTAGAAACACGGGATATTCGCTGAAATAATTGTACTTTGTATTGAAATAATTGTTCGATGTATCCAGCGAATTAAATTCCATTTCTTAATTTTCGTTTCAGTCCGTATAAAAGTGCTCTTCGGGATACATATTATACATCTACATATAGACTACAACGTGAAATAAATAATCCTACGACTCGAAGAAATTCTAGAAATTCTAGAAATTGTTATTCCATTAGTAGACAGAGAAAGTTGTATAATTTATATTACAATAAATAATTTGCAAACTGCAATATGATCTGAACGAACAGAAACGAATAAAAGGATCTTTCGCTCGAGCACAAATCTTTTAATGGGTAAAATTCGTTCGGAAGGAAGCTTCAAACCGAATTGAAAAAAAAGAATTAAAGAATTACACCCCGTACGTCTTTCAAGAAAGAAAAAAAGAAAAGAAAAAAGAAAAAGAAAAAAGAAAAAAAAGAAAAAAAATGTTAAATAATTAGCCGCACTCTTACATTTGTCGCCAGAGTCGTCAAATAAAATCAGTGGAATTGCTTCAAGTTCAAATGAAATTTTAGGAACATAAAATCAGAATGTACGGTGTCAAAATTTGGTCTTCCTAAGTCGATCCTTAATCTTCTTCTCCCTTACGGTGGAAATTTCTTGTCTACCTTAGCGAATATCTCGTATGCATCCTGTATACTTAACGTCGAGTAAAAAATCACACGTTCGGTAGCTATGAACAATTTTCTCGTACAAAAATTCTTTAAACGGTGCGTATTTACATGGATCATCCCAAGTACCCTTGGTTCAAAGTGTATATTAGCTGCTAATAATTTTTCTTTAATCACAATGTTCTTTTTTCGCATCTTGCTTTCCACCGCGAAACACACGGTAAAATTCGTGCGCTTCGCCACGAAAACATCGTTACTAGTATCCTTTCTTTCGTTTCTTCTCTTTTCCATTCAATCTATCGACGAAGGCAAATTATTCGGGCAACCAGCACTCGAATTTCTTAATTTCATCGGAGAGAAACAGAGCGTCGAACGATCATTACACGATTGGTTGTCGATGCGTGCATACGGAATCGAACAAAGAAAAAAGCATCATGTTCACCGAACGTTACTCGCGTGTCGAGAAAAGACATCTTATTGCATTTATCAAATAGGCGGTCATCGGCCATCCATTACAGTCTGCCTCGATGTAATCGAACAAACGTGGGAAATTTATCCTAAAAAAATCCAATATGAGAGAAGCAACATATAGAGATTGCCGACCTATTTAATCCTGATATGAATCTTCTACGATACTACGGACTACGATACAAATTTATAGCTAACGTATCACGTAATAACTGTAACATAACTAAATACGTAAACGGAACGTAACTAGAGATTTGCCTGGTCTTTGAAATGTCTTCCTGTAAAGGAGCGTCCGCGGTCTATCCACCATATAAATAACATTATGCTCCCATTTGTCACATTTAAGCTCATATTTGAGCTAAAGTAATTTGGTAATTGCGTTATTCGAACCGAAATTCTACTTTCGCAGATTCTATGCATCTTCCTTGTATACCTTGCCGCGATTGTAACTGTTTTCCTAATCTTAAGAATAAACGAGATACGTTATTCGAATCGCTCGTCCCGCCGTTCTTATACGACGCGAAACTCTCGAAATATCGCATCATTGTTTGAAAAATCATTCGTCGACCGACTAATCTCTCGTCTCGAACAACGTTGAACACGGCAACGAAATATTTAAATAATCGTGACCGCCTGTTTGACAAATACAATCGTATCCGTCTTCTCTCGCGTTAGAAGAATACATTTTACGGCGAAAGAGCGGTGTCTAACGGAACCACGCACACGAAAACGACACACGTCGGATACATTCACCGGAAGCGAGTCCAATCGTAAGAGGAACGAGGCACGTTTCTCCTCGACGCGACGGTTTCCCGCCTCTATAATCGCGTACAAACCTTTACGCAACCTTTACGTACATTAGGGCTATGAGTATTCCTCGCGCATTTGCATTAAAAAACGGGGGGTGGTGGGACAATTGTTGTATCAGAAAGGGGATAGCAAGGAATATATTTACATCGATACTGGCAGTACATCTTCGTTCCGTTATGTTGCTTCACCGTGGAAACGCCAAGTCCAACTTTCGATAGTCTTTTTCTTTGTTATGTCGCGTGTAGAGGAGCTCCGCGGCAGCGTAGCTCCCTCTTCTTCCCTTGATTCTTCGATTCATCTTGAAGCGGCTGACGCGCTTGCTTCTTCTACAGGAGATGACGATTCTTGTTTCTACGTAAATGCACTTTGATCGCAGTTCTCTGACGTTTTCTTTCTGTCGCTTCGTCGCCTTCTAACCGCTCGCTCGTCTTGTGCCGCGGCTCTCCGATCAAACAGACGTATGCGCCAAACGAGAGGGAATTTTAATCCAACTTTCAATTCTTATGCCGAAATCCCTCGTTTCAATGCATTTTCCTAATAAAATTTCATTTTCAATGCAATTTTGCCTAATAAAAGTCAAAGTGGAGATTATGCGTCAAAATTTCATTTGATTTGTTCGGCGACACTACAGCTTTCTTCCAAGCTTCGCAGTGGATATCGGAGAATTGTACTTTCGATCTTGCAAAAGCAGTTAAAACGATGACACCACTTTCGACGATCGATCCTTTTTAAAATTGTCCTCTTCGCATTCGTCGATTCGATCTCGTATTGGCACACTTGAGGTGATTTTAACGTAGCGGATCGTAGCGGATCGCAGCGGATCGTAGCGGATCACACTGGTACAAAAAACTGTCGCTTCCGTAAAACTTACAAGATAGATCGCGCAAACCTAACAAAATGAGAAAGAGCAACGGAAGAAATTGTCTAACGATACAACGTGATAACGCAACGGCCGCAACAAATTAATCAATTTGATCAACATTCGTTTGTTCACCGATGCAAGCTTCCATCCTAAATCCTTTTCTCGCGAGTGATCGTGAGTAATCTACTTCGATGACGCTGATCGAAGAGAGAAAAGAAAATGAAATTTCGATCACGAGTCGGATCGTTCGTGTGAAAAATCCACGAGTATACATAACTTGCGTCTTCTTTTCTCTTTAATAGCCTAAGCAAGAAAAAGGGGAAAAAGAGATAAACAGCTCTACGTGTGCACGAGAACGGCTTAAGTTGTATTTAGGTTCAGCCCGTGTCCGGTTCCTCGCGCATGACGGTGAACTTGGAAAAGGGGAAAAAAAGAAAAAAGAGAAAAAAGAAGAAGAAAAAAACGGGAGAACAAAAGAAACTATAAACGCAACAACGTTCGTTTAATTAAGAAGTTGACGTATCATAGCGCAGTATTGTCTAACGTTGTTTATTAAATTATAACTTAGAGATGTTTGGCAGTGTCTTCGTCCAACATATACTTATATATATACGCTTCCTTTAGAGAGTATAACGTTTCGCGCAAGGTTGTACAATTAGAAATAAGATATCCGTGCTATTTGAGTATCATTTATACAAAATTGTTACGAAAATTGTATCTTGTAGCGTGTATAATACGATTACGATTACAGTCTGAACACACTTGAACACATATTTTTCTAACGCACGAAGAAGACAATAAAAATATGAATTCTCTCTCTCTCTCTCTCTCTCTTTCTATCTCTATCACTCTCCCTCTCTCCCTTCCTCCCTCTGTCTCTCTTTGAGGGAAAGAAAGAACCAATACAAGAAAAAGAAAAGAAAAGAGGAGAAGATAAAGCAATATAGAAACGTATAAAAAACGAACGTGTATGTAATTAGCAGAAAATCGTATATACCTTGACTTGATTCAAGATTGCCGTCGCTAAAACTCATCTTTGCCGAGCTTCGTACAAACGATAATCGGTCGCGACTTTACAAAACCTCTCTAAAGGAATTACAATGCAAAGAAAGATGATCGTTACGTACAGTAGATTAAATAAATAGCACTTAAAAATACCTATCTTAGGTAAATCTGTTTAAACACGACTGACTCGCGATTTTTTCGTATCCAGATGTATATTTCGTATCCAAATTTATACGATTCTTACTTTACGCAAAATATCGAAATTCGTCGAACGAACAAACGTAGATTCGCTTGATCAGATATAGTGAAACATGATCTTTTTCTCTCGATTCCTCTTTAGTGTCTAAAGAAAGACTGTTTACCGAACGACTTTAGTAAAGTTTTTCGTTGTTACTTGCTAAAACGTCGTAATCGGTCGGGACAAATTAAAAACTAGATTAAAGACTCGAATTTTGTACAATTAAAGATAATCGTATAAGAAATGCAATTTCTCCGACTTCTTTTTGTTTTTTTTTTCCTTTTCTTTTCTTTTAAGTCAGCTCTTTCGATACAAGAACTTAATTGGAAATTAGTCCGACGTTTTAATCCTCCTTTATAGATATGCGTGTATGCTACTGATCAGTAAGTTCTCTGACCACAGATCCTGTGTTTATCGATCGGAACACGAATGAGACAAAACAATCCTGATACAAACGATTTTGTACGAATATTCTTCACTGTTAATTGCATCAATCCAGGTTGTATCAGCGGTTTCTTTTCAATTCACCTTACGAAACTTCAAAAACTTTCTTCTTCTTCTTCTTCGATGGTGGAAAAATGTTGCCTACCCGTGTCTCTATTACATGCGAACGAATACTTTCACATGCCCTACATTTTTTTCTTTCTTTTAACTTTTTTCTGTAACAACAACACTTTTATAAAGATTCGCTACGTCTCGAGTCTTCAGATTGATTTCTCTAACCCGGAAAAAACGCATGGAGAAAATTTACAACGTCATCTATCGCATAGATAACTTTGGCCAACCACTTACGTACTCAGCTATGCGACGACTCCTTAAATTGTACGTTATTATGAAATAGGTAAGTTCTTTCCCCCTAGTCTTGTATAATAATGAGCAATGCTAGAACTGCATCTTCATCATCTTGAACCGTATATAAAGAATAAAAGTTGCTCACGATAATTCGTACAACGGGCAATTGCACCCCGTTATGTCAGCCACTATATAATTATCAAATACTACAACAAGTCGAACGCATAGTTATACGTAGTTATACGCAGAAGACAAACTGCAGCGTGGCGGATGTGTTTTGTGGCAGTATGATCGCGTGTTATGATTTTGATTTTAGTCATATTGTCGTACGAGTAAACGATGGGCGTAACAGTTCAAGAAGATCAAGTTACAGAAGCCGATGTCTATCTCTACGATTGTATTGAAAAATAACCTTTGCAGGATGTCTACTTTTCTTTTTACTCCATATTTTCTTCATTTACTCTTTTTAACACACTAACTGCTAACGGTCGCTAGTATGTTAGCTCAAGTGAGAGGAACAACTGTCAGTTTTTCGATTCGCGTCCTTTCTTTCTCGTCGGGATCATGGTGCACGCTTCGCAACTTATAAAAACGAGCGATTGGCCAATTTCTAATGAATGCAAAACCCGCCGCAAATGATTCCTTTCTCCTTTTACATTTGCTTTACATTCTTCGACTTTTTCCTGTCAAACTACTATGCTACAATATATACAATTCATCGAGCAATGTATCTGATTGTTCTTGTAAATGTTTCCCTCGCGCGTGCTCCCATTACCTCACTTTATATTAAAATAGATGTAGAAACGTTAATTGAATTTTATGCATCGAAGGTAATCATGGACGGTACATTTTGAATGTAGAATTTCAATTAAACGAAAACGAGAACGTTCGTGTTTCCCGGTATATGAAACGAAACAAATCGATAAATCGGCCTTTTACTTTAAATACAAATGGCAATGCAAATTCATTGTCCAGCAATGAATTTGTATTTACTATTGTTTGCAACCTGCTTCTCTTCGTAAGACTTGCAGTTTCTTGATCGAATGAAATAAAATTTACATTTGCAAGAACAGTCACACATCGTACACCAATTAATACATACTTATTACATAAACATATGTAACGAATGGCAGTGCATGTGACTTGCATCAATTTGTCACTAATCATCTCTTTTACGCGTAGAGATTTGAAACTGATCGAGCAACCATGTAACATCGCTCTTGCTCGATTCGTTAACGGAAATTTTATACGATTGCAATGCATTTTTATAATCATAAAGAAATGATTTATTGTTAAGTATTAAGTCCCTCCCACTCGATTAGGTATTGAGTCTGACCGTTTGGTCCTATCCTCTTTGCTCTGATGACAAACTTTTCACCAGCAGCGATTCTATTAGCTGCTCCAAAATATATGTTCACCGATGATTTTAGATCATCCAGAGATATGTCGGGCGCACTTTGTTTAACAGGCGAACACTTTGGGGATGAAGGTACGCTACCCTTCTTTTGTGGTTGTGGATCTGGAGGCGGTAATTTGTCATTGTTTTGACGTTGTCTTAGTCTCCTCCCGTTTAAGGCATAATCGACACAATTTCCAATTTGACTACTAGCACTGCTCGAGGCACCGTTAAACGAACTTCTTAAATTCCTTGCAAATTCACTTTTAATTTCGTTATTACGTGCCGGTAAGATGGTTGCCGTTTTACTGGCAGTATGCTGATACTGCTGTTGTATCTGCTGTTGCGATGGACGTCCTCTCCGATGTTGACGTCTACGTTTAACTTGCCCGTTTCTGTCTATAATAATGTCTTTTTCCGATAATTGTCTTTTGGCTGGCCGCACTACCGGCGGTTGAGATATAACAGGAGTAAGCGGTAGAGGTAATGTAATTGGACATTGATTGTACGGTGACGGGGTACTTGAATTTGTTTGAGTCAGATGATTGCCAGGTGTACCCAATAAATCACTCAGATTTCTAAAAGGATTATTCTTGCCTTCAAAGTCTTTGGGTGGTGGAATAAAGGAGTCCAAGGTTCCTCTTGAACTGGTCTCATCCCCGCTTGTATCCGCAGGCGTAGATGGCGGTAAAGGATGCATCAATTCCACAGAACTAGGCACAGATAGTTCAGATATACCCGAAGTTGTGGCTGGCGGCGTAGGTGGGCCAGAAACTGAAGTTGGAGGTGTCGGTGGTAGATCGGATGTTTCCGAGTTACGGGATTTACTCTGCAATATATAACGAGCAATTGGATCGAACGAACCTCCATTGTACGAATTATACCTGGTGCTGCTGTTTTTTCCTTATCTATTACCTTAGCTATAGCATTCTTCAATAATTTCCTTGCTTTCCTATATCTAGCTTCTCGAACGCCCTGAGCTTTGCTTAAAACACCGTCGCTCTTTTCTCTTTTCTTGTGTTTACGTAACATCCTTTCGCGAGAACTTCCTAATGCCATTAAACGTCTTCTTCTTTGCAAACTAAGTTTGGGAAACGGGAATGATTTCTTTACAAAGCCACCTCCGATATACCTATAACAAATAAACAGATAACGACAATCAAAAGTGTTTTAGGAAACACGTTGTTACGTTTCGCCGATACAGTGAATCAGAGCCCTACCTTTCCCTCAGGGACTGCGTCGATTGACTCGGTGGGCTTGGACTCGGACATGAACTTTGTTCTGCTTCCGAGTTCTGATAAATTGTTCCACGCATTACCACGTCCGATGGATTTACTGGAATTTCCAAGTTTTCTGCTGTACTTTGTTTCAATGCAGTTAATTGTTTTGTACTTTCTGGTAATGATATCGGTCTGCAACAAAACGATATTTCCTTCAGGGTCGTTAAAAACAGGAAAAGAAGGAAAGAAAGAAAAAAAAGGAAGAAAATAATAACAATTAAAGTACGTATTTTAAACAACAATATCGCGATAACTAACCCTGTAGGCGGAGGAAGATATTGCAGTCTTTTATTAGCACCCCAGCATCTACGTAACACAGAATCATCTATTACACCAGTTGCTGGAAGATTAACAATTGGACACGGTGGTGGTAATCTAACTCTAAGACCCCATATCGTAGTACGTTTCTTTATTTCTCTGCCACATTTGAATCTGTTCCTATTATTTGTCAATATTGCTAGTATAGATTCTCTGCGTATTTGAGCACTGACATCCCTGATCTAACAATAACAAATACATACGCATATATTTTTTAAGTGTCTAATTTGTGCACATTTTTAACCAAGTAAAAACATCTTGAACTTAACGTTCGAAAAATTCTATAAAACATCTCACCCGTGGAGGAAGCTGCAAAGTGTTCCAGTTATCATTGGCATAAGGTACGATAACAGTGTCCAAATCATAATACTTTTTAGCATTGTAAACAGTTAAATTGTACAACATCAGGTGCACCAGATCTACCCATTTCAATTCCAGTCGCCGTACGAATTCTTTGCCATAATTGCACATTGAACAAACAAACACATAAAACCTATAAATAACGTCAATTATTAAAGCCACCATAGGAATAAGGAAAGAAAGCTTTTTACCAAGATTTCATCATTTTCACCTACCTATCTCCACTGTATAAAGGATAAGTTAAGCAACTGACACATTTTTCATGAAACCATTGCTTGCAACGAGCACATTGCAACATTTGCGTATACCATTCGCCATTGAGTCCGCAATAACAATAAATTTGTTCCGCATTTACTCTATGATGCGCATCCCAATTTAACATATTGGGCTGTAACAAACATTAACTATTGATTCTATCAGTATTCTAATATACTTTTCAACGAAATAATGTATTTAAAGATATAAGTAAAGGACTAATATTGTTCACTTATTATTATTATTATTATGGATTTGCTATTGAAATTAAGATTACAAAAGATTGTCTTGGATACTTACATCGTACGGCAACTTTGTCATATCATCTGGTGGCGGCTGAGGTTGGTCCCTACCACTGCAAACTTTTCTGATACTTGCCTTTACCATAGAAGTTTTCGGTTCTACAACTTCACGCGCACGCGGTTGACTATCTACACATCTTTTACACATCCAATGCGCCTCGGCTGCAGTTTCTTCTTTTAATATTTGAGGCTGCAAGTACATACGCTTTGAAATATCTATCTCATAACGTGTTGGCACGATTACATATAAACTATCGATCTCTCTTTCAAATATATATTTTTTCCTATTACCTGATGACAAAGTTGGTGATAACCACGACCACATTTGTCGCAAACAATAATGTCGTTATCAGTCTTGGGCTGAGATTTTTTACAAAGAACGCACATAACATCAGAATCTGGCATCGATAGCTTTGTCAGCTCCTTAACAGAGGACCATGCGGAGGTGTTGTCCATAAATTTGACAAGGCATTTCTCCCTTGCCAAATCCACCTGTACAGACAGTGTTTAATAGAGTTTCTTCCAACTATGTTAAATACCTGTAGTCTCATCTAGCTATTTTGAAATCCTCACTATGTTAAATCCGATAGCAAAACATAATGTGATTATGTTTTATTGGAAAAATATAGAAAATCAGCTACGTTTGAGAAATATTATACAAATGTACCTCGACAACCGTTCCAAGATAATATTTTCCATCTTTGTGCTGAAGAAGAACGTCGTCCCCATGAGAGAAACCCAATTTCTGTTCCCTCGTAGTGCTATCCGGCGCTGCCAGACTTTCTTCTGGCTCTGACATTTTCTACCCTGTTTCTACGGTCACATGAAACAAGAACGATATAACTTAACACACATAAAATTAACGATTGAATCATATCTAAATAATGTAATGAAATAGCTGTTATTTAACTTTAGATTCGAATGTTACAAAGGGAATTTCATTAAAGACATTTTAAAGGCATTGTTTTAAATTTAACATTGTTTAATTTCTGAAAAGAAGCTGATATTAATGTTTATCCGTATAAGATGAACAGATCGTAAAAAAATGATCAGATACTATAGAAGAAACATGTTATGATTTGATAGTAAATAATAACATCAACATGATAAGGCTTCTATATTATTAGTTACACCAATACTACACCGCATATGTATTTACGTTATAAATTGCTGTTTAATGTTATTAAACAATTATAAAACAAACTCGATATATGTGGAAATTAGCCTTTTATGAAATAAATAGCATCCTATAGAAGTAAAATTGAACATGTTTCGAGGTAAAATTACGATAATCACGTTAGGAAAGTGGTTAACATTTCGAATGAAAGGCCATGTTAATATACAATCTTCTTGTAAAATGTTTGTTGAAATCCGAAAGGAATGCAAATCTTACATGCACGTACACATAATGCTTGGTCCACGCAAATGTGCAAAATAGATGGTCCGCCAAATCATTCATTTATGTACGTGTCCATTACAAGCGGCGATAAGTACGTTACAAGAATGAAAAAAGTATCGCGTATACCTGCGAAAGAAATAACGACCATATGATCGGCATCTCATTAAAAACCAGTCCGCGCGCTCTCGCTCTCGTTAACGAACGAGAGCACCTACAAATGCTGTTCTAAACAAGACGAAACGTCGCGCACGAGCGGTTACACTTTCGAGAACATTTTTATCGTTGATGACAAGTATGTCGAATGAAATCAGATTCTCTGCCGATTAAGGGAACAGAAGAGACCTTAAAACCGATTAATTGACAAAGACACTGGCGATACGATAGACAGGAACAACCCCCGGGACATCTCCTAACACCGGGCGGTGCTTGGACCGGTGGTGGTGTTTATAGGACAGAAGACCGTGCGAATATCGTTCGATCTCCAAACACCTTCTCTATGTCGTACCTCAGCGTCTTGGCCGTCGAATCACGCGCGACGTTCGGCCCTCATTTTCCGATTCCCGTCAGCCATTTACAAGCATGGGGGCCCCGCCACGGTCGGTCGCTCTCAGACACAGAATCGCGGCGCGGCAAAACCCTATCCCGTGAAGTCAGGATGGCGACACGCCGGCACGCATGCAACCGTTACGATCACGGCGGCGCCCGGGTATCTACGTCGGCCACCCTCAGGATCACCACACGCCCTTAGACACGGACATCACCGCCGCGAACTCGGTGCACTTTCATTGTGTCCCTTGAAAATTCGAATAACCACCGTCCGCCATATTCGGGGAAACACTTGCTAGAGACTACGCTGCTCAACTAACCTACCGTAGTGCCAGTGCTCCCCGTAGGGATGTCTAACGAAACAGGGATGCCCATTTCTTTTCGCTTTACACTTACATTTACACTTTTGCCTAGAAAGTATAACACCGCTCTCTCGAAACTCGTCAAATAGGATCAGAGATAGTTGGTCAATTGCTTTTCATAATTCTATTTCATGAATACTATAGCCTTAAGTTATAACCTTTGTACGCTTGTTTGATCGACAAATGTTCTTATAGAACAATCTCTCAAACCCCGACTTTATTTCCAAGCACAAAAAAAATAACTAAACGAACTATTAACAAAAGTTCTAAATTATACGTCGTATATTATTCGTGTTTTGGTATACGTGTAAAAATTCGTGAACAGCATGGCGCAGGGCACACAAATCTTGATGTACGGCCATGGTCGTTAGTTGGACGTTCTATTGTGGTACAGGTATAATATAAACAATTGATGACAGCGTAGCTAAAGACTCTGTTATATTATGATAATTACAAGAGAATACCGTAATTATTTAAAATGTAGAGGATTTCGGGATTGGAACGATATATAGAATATAGAAATCTTGCAATCTTTCAACAATTAGAGTGGTATATCTTTCATACACAACATTCTCGTCATCTATACTCTAAACCTGTATAAATTTTGTTACACTTTAAATAATCCAAAACAGACCTTAAAATACTATTAAATGAAATACGATAGTTAATAAATGCAACGATTTGTTTAAAAAAACAACATATTCATATGTCGCATCTGATTTTATCAAGTTTTGAAAAATAATAATTTCAATAGCTTCTTGTAATTAACTTGTATGCAAAATATGAATTTGTAAATCAATTTTATATTACGTTTATGTATAAATAACGATTTTGCCACTCTAATCTTAAACAGTTGTACGAAGTATAAACGCCGCAATAGCTAGATAACATTTTGGCTATTGGTTATTCACATATTAGCTGATCATTGGATATTGAATGCGCTCTAAAATTAGCTGTAATTGTCCAATCGGCAGAAGACTGGAATACGAATCTCTTATGCCTAACGAAGTAATACTTAAGCTACTCACGTATTCGCAAGTGAAGGGTTGCTAACTTGGAAGTTGAAGCATGTAAGTAACTTTTTTTCTGCCCGTAACTCACCTGCCGATTTTTTTTTTTTATTTAATTTCAGCAGCTCTTCCTGTTCAGAAAGCAAAGACCAGACACGCCATTTTGGGATGCAGAACATCATTTGTTTTTCACTCGCAATAGTAAAATAATTTTGTCTGCATATTTATACTTGTAAATACTATAATTATACGCGACACAAATTGATTAGGAAACGTAGAAAAATTACAAGTTCAAAATAAGAGCACAATTTATTTTTACGAAACTTAGTTTATGAAATAATTAGATTACACATACGCAATATCATATACACAATAACAAAGTTTTGTGTACATTTACATATTATAACTGGTTATAATAATTTCAGAAATGTCTGCTTCAAACATATTTTTGATTGTATCTATAAGGTTTAGTTAGCAGCGTATAGAAATATGTATAGATATTTTAAAAAATGGGGAACATTTTGGAATTAAAAATGGTGTTTTTGCTTCTTTGAAACAACGAAAAAAGAAAAAGAAAGAAATGCAAGAATTTTTCGCAAAATATATTATTATTATTATTATATGTTCTACTAACGTTTCATAAATTATGCGTATATATGATCATTTCTGTAAGAACTATACCGCAACACGAAATATATATCATGACATCGTTTTATAATCCATGTAATAAAAACTGAAATCCCGAATGTTATACCAGATCAGTGGGTTTATATGTATGTACATTATTTTGTGTATATAATTTTTATATCGTATATCGAGCTCATCATCTAATGAGTTATTGAATTACTAATGAATGCATTTCTCTCTCTCTCTCTCTCTCTCTCCCTCCCTCTCTTTTTTCTTAAGTATAAAAATGCTTTTCCGTAGAAGCATTCATCAATTTATTAAAAACGTTCTTATCTCACGAATAATTTAAGAATTTTATTTTTATGATTACTTTATCGCAGATATCGAGTATAGTAGAATTACACGAACACGATGCGGCTTGTTTTCAACGTCATAACATAATTATGTAATTATTATTATTATCTATAACAAATTTCGTAATAAATATCCTATAGAATAACTCTCAAAACAGTTTCTTTTTTACCGCAGTATACCTTTCCATGTAGTTATCATAACCATCGAGATTAGCGAACTGTTTCATTTCGAATAAATTTCCTTCGACAGAGAGAACGGAAATCTTGGAATCTTTCAAAATTTTGGTAGGTATCGCGCTCAGTTGTAGACAATTTTCTTCGAGTCTTAAAGTTTTTAGGCGCGAACATTCCGCCAATTTGTCAGATATAGTCGATATTTGATTTTGATTGAGGTTAAGTTCAACCACATGTAATGCCGCAGCCGCGTCGGGAATTACGGTAATTCGATTCTTCGATAAATCCAATACGTCCAGAAATTTTAACTCGCAAAACATGGGGGGAAATTCGGTTATACGATTGTCAGATAAGTTGACCTGTTTCAAACGTACTAGTTTAGATAAAGACCAAGGGATACTTTTTATTTGGTTCGAACTTGCGTTTAAACATTCTAACTTGGTCAATGCTCCAAGTGCTTCGGGCAAAGTGGTCAATTTGTTATGATTAAGATTCAACTGCTTTAATAATGTGAAATTCCCAATTTCATCGGGAATATGGCCAAATTTGTTCTCCGATAGATCCAATGTTCGTAACAGTGGCGACAAAGCTAGTAGATTTTGTGGAAATTCGTCGAGTTTCCTCTCTGACAATTTTAACGTTCCGGTTTTCTTTGCAGTTTCGTAATGCTGCTTCAAGCCAGAGTTCCCCATTTTACTTTAACATCGGCAAAAATAAACCCGTATACTTGTTCCCAATTTGTTGACATCAGAGGTTTTACACGGGTTTATGTGAATAATAACTTTCTACCAATCTTCGAGAGGCATAAACAGGAAATATGGTTTTCGCCTAACTCGCTTTATTTTCTTAACAAATGATCGATCAAGTTATCGGAAATGCACGCAATGTCTCGTTATACATTCTCGTTGGTTGCTCGGTACTCACTCCTCATCACGGTTAAACCGTGAAGCCATTGAAATATATTTTGCTACAGACTGTATTCGATCACATCGGTGCGGTGGACGATGATTTTTGCGAGCCACTGTACCAACGTAGCAGAGTCAGTCGTTGCGCCGCCACTCCTCCGATTAATTTTCACACGGCGATACTTATGAAGCGAATCGTCGCAGCGGGTTAACCAGTGTCGCGGTTTCTATTCTCGCGCGAGTGCAGTCGCAGAACATGCTGCGCTTGTAAAAATCAGTCGTTCGAAAACATCCTTCCGAGATCGAAAATAGAGTGAAATGTCACCCGAATGACAGTCGGCCGGCCATATTGCTCTGGATGGTGGTTGTGTTCGAATCGTGACCGCGCGATGGCGGTTCGCGCGCTCGCGCCCCGAAACATGGCCGACAAACGAAGATGTAGCGGTGCACGTCGGGTTTACATTAGACTGAAAACGCCGCGGCAGTTACTGGTGTGTAGTTTACGATGCGATCATTCGTAGAAATGGTGAGATAGTGTCGTGGCTCGAGAGGACATACTATCGGCTAGCGATGGCCTCCACGCCGAAGTCGGAGAAGCATGCAGGTGAGTGATATACTGTGTAAGTACTATGACCTACGATCAAAGAGAACGTATGTAAGTATGTAAGTATAGGATGTTCTGCAACAACGACGGAACCCGGCCGTCGTCGCCGTTCTTCTTTTTCTCCCTTGTCAGTCAAATTCTTACTCGTTTACGTGCGTATCACAAGAATTTCTCACAGCTTAACATCCTCGAACGCCGCTATAGTCACTGCCGCGTTAATCTAAATATTAGCAGTGCAATCGTTCACGGACGCTACCGGACGCGAAACGTCAAAAGCATATGCGTTAGCACGCTTCTTCTATCGTTTCTCTTTCTCCCTTCTTTCTTTCTTTCTTCTCCACATTGCGTGTCACATTGCTACAGGTGCCCGTTTCATTACGATCGACGATTACAACGGGCATCCTTCTGAAACGTGGGTAATATACCTTTCGACAAACATCACGCTCAGCGAGTGTCACTTATAAATGAAGGAAGGGTAATTGCGCCCGGTAAACGCGTTTACAACTTCACCTTTCGTTCGACTCATCAAGATCGCATCGCTCTAATTTCAAAGATTCCATTTTTCATACGAAACTAACGAAATTTGTTGCTCGCGTTCGAATCTATAAATGGAAATTGCATATCGTATCGTCTTTCGTAGGAATATGGTACACATTTTTGAAACTGCATCTGAAAGGACTAACGTTGGCCGATGTTGCCCGAAAGTGAAAGAAGAACCGCACGAAGAGTGGAAATAAAGGCACGAGAGGTGGAAGAAGCATTGTTGATTTTCTTCCTCTTCTAGTCCATAGAGTCGAGATTCGTCCTGATGCTAGGACAATCGTTTCCTTTCTCGAAAAACGTTACGCGGCGGATGCACGACACTGGTAATAATACGCGGTCGCCTGGAGAGTGTGTCAATAAACCGTCCACGCGCCAGGGGCGAGCCCAATGTAATCCGAACAGCTGCCCGTGTCGCGAGTTTTTTTAGTTCGCGTTCGCACGCTTCAAACAAAGAGTTACATACTTACTTACATATACGTAGGTCGGCATCGAATGCGACGATATTAACATGTTCGTCGCGTAAGTCTCATATTTCCGTTGGTACGCGTATCAAAAGCACATATTAATTTCGATGTCAAACTCAAACTATAGGTTTTCTCTAGGAAAACTACATACGTACATACATATGTGTCGTGATCCGATCCGATCAGCAGTGAACGTGTTAAAGCCTCGAGAAGTCAAAGTCGTAAGTTTGTTTACGTTGTTTAAAAATTACACGGAACGCGTCGCGTTGCATCGAGCATGCGGCTTTTCATTTCGATTGCTCTCTGCGTGTAATTGATAGCGGTAACTATGACATGTCGTTACGTTGCTTTTTACTATATGCACATGTTGCACGCGAATTTAATAGAAAATGGTGTGGTCACGCATAATTTAAATAGCACACGTAATACATAATACGCGTATTTATTAGAGACGGAGGTCTATCAGAGGTTTGAGATGTTTTGAAATATTTTCAAGTGCCCTGTAAAATTACCGCACTATCTTGAAGGTATATTTATCTAAATGTCGAACAGTATTCTACGCATGAAAGATATTCTTATAACAATGAGAATATAAGTGCATATTACGTACATATTCTAAGGATAATTAAAATAATTAATATAACTATTGACACGAATGTTGATAACTTTTGTAATTGTAATTATAACACGGTATGCATATATTGTATATAAAGGGCGAACAAGTCACAGACATTACTATTAACTTGCCTATTATTATTCGTATAATACAGATTCGTTTTCTCGGCCTTTTAATACTTCATCGAATCACAAACATCGGACAAAATTTATACTGTACAAGATGAAATACACGCATAAATTATTAACGAAATGTACACACTATTATCTATTCGACGTAATTTAGGCAGCAATTTGAGACTTTATATTATCATAAAACGGCGATGTAAATTTCTTTCTTTCTTTCTCTTTTTAATCGCAAATTGAACGTAATAAAATGGCCTCAGAATATCCGACGCTTTTATTTTATTATTATAACGAGTACTACTTATCGGAATTGTTATGTTCGATCACGTAGGACTGGTGACGGTTAGATATTCTTCAAGTAAAGGCAGTTTGATCAATTCGCCGGATAGCTAGTAGTAGCAACTAACACGGTATATACCCTACGTCATCTGTCGCTGGGTAATTGTGTTTAATGCGAGTTGATTTGTTCCCGGTTGAAATCGTGGAGTGTCTGTCATGTTCTGGCATGGTCTTTCGCATCTGAAAAATAAATCCGCCGGATCTGTCCACGGGTTACAAACGTTAACGGGTTTAAGAGAAAAAGGCGTCAACGAAGTCACAGTTATTATCGATTAACAAACTTTTAATACACTTTTTACCATCGCGTCAAGTCGTCGAATGTAGCAACAACTTTTTTTTCCACCTGATCTATTACATTAGAATTTTGTACATTATATGCATTCCTTTTCTGCGTATTTTAAATGTTTTTATCATAAATCAACTCGAACAACAATTTGACAACGAAACAAGAACAAACGTAAAAACGTAGAATTTCATCTTGAATCGTATCAATTACTTGAGATTTGACTAAAATCGTGGGAAACAAAATACAATCGTGTCACGATAGAACAGTCTTTTTTAAAAATATCATTACGTTATCGTGTAGACACATTTTTCGGAAAAGTTTTATTTTTCTGGTTACTTTTTGGTAAAGGATCGAACAATGAAGCTGGTCCAACCGGAAGGTGAAAGGTACCTGAGCCGAAAGATCATACGAAGAGTGACGACGAATGATCTTTCTTAAGACTTATATATAATATAAGAGCTTAGTCTCCCTAAGAAACAAACTATATCTCATTTCGTAATTCGTCGCGTATTACACCCAGCTACTCCGATAGATTATCGCCAACGCAACGTCTCGAACAGGTGCTCCGTTTCGTGTTTACCAGTTACTACAATACTTAGATCGAGAAAGAATCGAGTCTCTTCTCGGCGAAACATCGCAAGCTCGCATTTCGCGAGAAATAAATACTCTCGTAGAACAATTACCATAGCCATAAACAGAAGAACGTTGGAGAAGGGGAGAAATTGCACCCTCTCGGTTAGACGAGCTGGATACTGCGAACTCGGTCAATAATAAATCCACGGTTTTGCCAGGGAATTCCTGATGAAAAGCGTACTCTCGTTAAATTTCCAGCTAGACCGGCTGGTTCGTTGAAATAATTCTATGGTGTGTCGCGTAAATGCCCGCAGCCGGCGATGCTTGAGCAGATTAAACGACTTTGTCGTTGTCTGGAAAAAGAAAGGGAGTAAGGCGAGGGTGAACAAGGAAAGGTAAGAACGTGCGCTAGATCGAAGTGCGATTAAATTCTACGCGTTCTCTGGCCTTTCTCCTTTCTGCTCTGTTGACATTGTATGTGCGAGGTCCAGCCGTTTTGTCAGTTACGCTCTCCTGCTGGATCTCCTCGGTGAAAACAGGACACGGGAAAATATAGGGTACGCAAATATAGGTTGGCATGTAAAAGTGCCTGTCTTACGGTTGGAAAGATGAAATTTCGGCGGAGTAGTTTCCTCTTATTTCTCCCATTTTTATTTTTTTTTTCCTTTTATCTGCTCCTTTTCTTTCTTTTTCCTTTGTCACAGAGGGACGTTGTTCATAGAATAACGATAAAAAAATGAGACTCGTCACGTTAGATTTGTTCAATACATATCGATTCCATTTTTTCAAATGTTTCAAATGTTTGATTATTCTGAATTTCAACTTTAGTCCGCGATATCCAACGACATAGCGACTTTACGAAGACCACTGACTTTACGAAGCAAGTAATTCATTAAAGAGCGACCCGTCGACAATATCGATTATATTTCTCGAGTAAAGAATAGTCAAGAAGCAAATACCGCGCATACATTATACCATAAACAGCGTCAGGAATAGGAAACAAATCCTATACGTTATATTAGACGTGTGTACACATAGGCATAGACAGTCGATCATCAACGATCGTACACAACGATGATCGGGTTTAGGATTAGATTCTTAGATGCTCGTGTTTCTCGATTCTCGATGCCATCGGTAGCTATGGTCGACGCGAGACCACAGGGGCAAGTGTTGTGGGTCTCGTATACCGCATACATCTGTATATCAAGCACCGATGCGATGCAGCGTGAGGAAGAGACCGGGATTTGTAGCGTGTGCATGGTACATTCACCGGCGATTCATGAATATGCATCTGTTTTCACGTTTCGTCGAGCAAACGTGATCTCGGTACACGGATTAGAGGGGAACGTGCACGTGCGAAAACCAGTCGACGTACGTGTTACGCTTGATCCTAATTTAGGTTCTGATCCAACGGATCCCATGCGTCTTATTCTTCTGTAGGCTCTCGTTGCACGCGCATAACGCACACGTTGCATCGCATCGAGGCTACTAACTGAGCTCGATACGACACCTCCTTCGCCTTCCTTCGGAAATTAATCGTCGTCATTATCGTTTCCTTATCGTTCAATATCTCCGCGTATACAGATAATCGCGGGTTTTTACGGTAATCGTCATGGCGAAACGAACCTGAGCCAAAGAGTCTTCTTGTTCCGTGATACAACGTGTCTGCGACAAAGGATCGAGCAGGTTGAAAAGAAATTTTCCTAGCGGTAGGAAGCTTGCTGGACGAGTCACAATGGTTGTGGGATTCGTTTATAGAGAACGTAAGTTTTGCAGACGTTTTGTTGCTTTATCTTGTACACGAGACATTTTTTTACCGACGTTAATCGTTTCGTGAAACGATAATCGATGGTTTTGGTACGAATGTGACGATATGAATTGAAATTTTGGGAGATTCGGCCGCGTTAGAGCCATAGAAAAGCGTATACAGAGAATTCCATTAAAAAATTGTTGCGTCTAGTCGACGATAGATCCAATGTATTTAAGAGGTAGTAGTATGGTATATATCGGGACTAAATGGTATCTTAATTTAACTTGATTTCCTTCCTTCTTATTATTTCAGAGTTATTAGGGTATTATTAGGTGAGAAAATGCGAAGAAGTTGAACGACGTTCGAGACGATAAAATATCGAGATTAAGATATCAAAGAGTATTTGGAAAGTTGTTTGACGATAAGCATTCGAGGACTTACAACTTGACAATTCATTTAAAATTGTTAGAAAGTCAGTTAAAATGTAGGCTATTCTTATTTATCCGTAATGTACTATTAAAATAGGGTACAAGTACTACCATCGAAGTATGGTAAGGAACGAGTTTTTGATAAATTATTAGCCATTTACATTTATATTTATGATAAATATCCTAGTTTTTATTGATTTGACACATCATGTATACAAATATTACCCTCCAGTTATTCGTTTCATTCGATTTTCTTGCATGTTACACGTAATATACGTAAGTATGTACATGTACAATAATGATAGATTTAAAAGTCGAAAATGTAAATCAATTAAGTACAACACCGTTAAGGAATTCATCGATATTGTTATATATTTCTTTCAATCGTTCTCTTATCTTGCTTTTCTTCCATTCCGCGATAGTACTATAAAAGATCATTGTCGCGTTACGTGTAATGTATTACTAGGATTACGGACAAATACTATTTACGATTAGCAGTAGATTTTCTGCATTTCCTTGAAACGATCGGGCAGCAAACATTTCACGTAACTAGAGATCGTGCGATACAAATTTGTTGATTCGGCTATAATTCCGAGACGATCCGATATGAAATTTTGAGAGTCGCGGGGAGCATGGCAAGGGAAAGGTGGCAGTAGGCTACGAATAAAAAATTCAAGCTTCGAGTGTTTATTAGTTTTCCTCAGATATTAATGAAAAAAATATTTCGATAGCATATATCGAATTCCTAATTAAACCGTCCTCGCTGTAGTAGTTGTCGATTGTCAAACAACCGATGACTGATGACGCAGTGGCGATATCGGCTTCAGTAGCTATAGCGCACCTACAATTAGACCGCTTCTTTCTAAGCTACGTTACGTTTTAATTTCGGTGGCCGAAAAATGTTAGTTTACGATACACCGTATGCATATGTTATATATACATGTATATATTTATATTTATACAGATAATAAAACACGTAACCGGCGATCGGCCTCGGTTTTCAAGCTGGATTGGGTTAGCCGGCCGCAAAATGATCAAGCATTTGATTGCCTAATCACTTTAGAGAATGTTTAAATGGAACATGAAACGTGCGTGTGTTTGGGCGACCAAAGTTACAGTAACCTGTTTTACGCGGAATATCCTACAAGTACTGAGGTCGATATCGTTATTGTATTATTACGTATCACTGGCTATTCGACGAGTCGCCGAGATAACTATTAACTATAGCGGGTATAGGCAGAATTCGATGTATAACGCTAAAAATTTTTTACTAATATCTCGGAAATTAACTAGTACCTGAGGTTCAAATTTATTATATGTGGAGTTCGCTATTTCGTTCTCTCTAGTTCCATCAACCCTCACAAATTTCGTGCCGATTGGCCACTGGGAGGAGGGGAGGGTGGGATTTCGCGACTTTATCCGTTAATTCTTTTAATCACCTGCAACTCTTTGTCGGTGAAACTGTAGAAAAATTAATAATGCAATATAATCTTTAAGAACGACAACCAAAAAAACAAAAAAAAAAGTGATTAGCCACAAGCCAGAGATCTTTGTTCGAAGGTAAGTGACCGATCGTTCGAAGCATGACACCTAATCAAGAGGAAAGGAAAGCTTTGACTGGAGGAAAATTATAATCTGCACGGTCGTTTTCTTACGCGAGCTAAACCAATTTATGGTGCAATGGCAATGACAATGTCCATTGCATCGTCGACGAAGACGAGAAGCAAAGAACGGCGAGCGAGATGAAACGAGAAAAAGAGGAGGAAGAAAACTAGTTCTAGCCATCGCACGCTGACACAGTGCTGCAGGGGTCCGCAAATAAATTGTGCCGCCTCCTTCTCTGCTTCTCAATTCCTCGTCTCCTCTCCTCGCTCTCTCTTCTCTTTTTCTTCTCTTCCTCTTGCCTTTCTCTTGCCTTTCTCTTCTCTTTCTCTTCTCTTTCTCTTCTCGGCTCTGCTCGGCGAAATAAAGAACGAGCGTAAGAGCGGCTGCCTATGTGCGTGGCCTTTTGTCTCGTCTCCTCTTTGTATCTTCTTGTGTCTCATTCTACCGCGCAGACCTTTGCGAGGCTAGACTGTGCACGCGCGCGCGCGATCCTCTCTCTCTCTCTCTCTCTCTCTCTGTCTCTCTGACCCGTTAAAATAGACAAGCCTTCTTTCCCGGCCAAAGTCACAGATATTACTGGGCGATCCTGCTAGTGGACGGTCCACGAGTATTAGCCGCGGTTCACCTCCGGATTCGCGTGCGACTTGCCTCTCTTTGACTCTGTCGTTTAAACTCGGACGGACCTGTTTGGAATCCGATCCGCGGACCAGATTTACGCTCGGTGCTCTTTCGTAGACGTCTCCAACGCACTCGTCTAAACGTCGAACACAACGAAACGACGACGTCGGGGAACAGTCGGTGAAGTTTTTCGGTGAGATTTTCAACATCCTGACGAATTTCAGCTGATCGATCAATTCGGATTAGTTTTTTGTGATCGATCGCGTCAACGCACGGTGGAAACTAAGGGACACTACGGTGCACAGATCGGAGAATCGTGTTGGCTTGGTGTGAAAATTCGTTTCAGACTGATTACGTTTTTCCGAAGGATAATATAGAGCTGAAGGTAAAAGTTCTCGATCGTTGATCGCGTTAATCGTAGAAGATGGATTACTGTTGTAAAAATGAGTTACGTTAAAGAAATCTAGATGCTGGTATAGAAACTTGGTTGTAACAATCGTGGCGAATCCGTTTTACGTAGGTATATCGGTTTTATGTAATTGTTCGCGCTTTGGAGAAAGTGTATGGACTATTACTTCGAAAGTAGAGATTCCAATCTTCCAGAAAATACACAATGAGGAGATTTATGGAAGATGAATCGACGCGAGCAACAATCCGTGTTCGAGATAGACGCAGTGTGTCTCTAACGAGTGATTAGTTTTTTAGTGGATATATATTTGCCGTGGTGAAGTGGATCGATTCTTACCTTTTCTACGATCGTACGACTGCGTGGATATTGATGGTTTTTGCATCGATGGAAAGTGGATAAAACGAGGTGCATTAAATATAGGAAGATTCGTGTTATCTTGCTAAAACTTTGTAGATTTACAGTTTGGAAAATGATAGAAATCAAGGTAAATCAACATCAAGATTCGTGTGAAATTTTGATCAACTTTCCGTTCCCACGTCTGACAAGATGGATTCGGTTATTCAGTTATTCACTAGACGTAAAAATTCCTCATCTTTAATTCGTTGATAGAAAAGATAATCAGCCAATCGTTATACTAATCGCCAATGTCACAAACATAATTCATTTAGGAATCTTTTCGCCTCTTAATGCAACATCAAAGTCCTATTAAAAATACATTATGTTACATATACGTTTGCAAGAACGAAAATGAAGCGACTTGATCAAAATTACCTTATCTTTGTCAATTTTAAACTTTATGGGCTAAAAGATTTCTTACTAAAGCATAAAACATCGTCCACTATCATCTACTATTATTTATTGTCAAAATCTTTGGAGGATTCGTCGCAATGTAAAGATTAATAGATTAATTCGTATTCGAAGATAGAGACGATACATCTAGCAGCAATGATCAGCGGTTTAACAAAGTTTTGTAATACGAAGATTAGGGGAAGATTCGCAAATTCGATACGAATACTAAAGCTTTTCATATGTCGGATTAGCTTATTAAGAAATCAATGGCGGATATGTAAAATTGCGGTACTAATCTCCACGATAAGTACATCAGTTTTTCACGATTCACATTGCGTTGATCCAAGTTCCATGGTTGATGGTGTGTAATATAGATGTATCGCGTTACATCAGAGGCAAAGCTTTCCGAGAGCGAATCTTTAGTTGTTCCGCGATCTTCCACCAAAACGGAGCTTCGTCGAGTAATAAATCCATCGATCAGTTTCTAACTAGAAATCGGAATGTTTCTAACAATGTACATCGCGTCGTATAACAAGTAACATTTCTTTTATTCTCATCTTTATCTTCTCATAGCCTTTCGTCCTGGTGAATATCAAATACCTACGTAAAAACCTGCAGATTGTAGTAAATATTAATGTATTTTTTATACATCTTGATAATAATCTTTGCCGATCGATCGAGGATTTTAGGACAGTATCTGGTGTTACGCGAAAAGCACGGTTTCTCGGTTTATCGCTTCGTGGCGATTCCCGAGCATTTCAAAACTCGGGAACAGCGTGTATCGAGTTAGTCGTTGAAAGTAAAGCTCTCGATTCTTTTCCACGAACAATAGCGAATCACTTCACGATCGACGACTTGGAAGCTCTAGGATAATTCCTGTGCCTAGTTACACCAAGTAAACAATTGCTCGACGTTCCTTCTTCTTCACTTAGAACTCATTTTTACTAAGTTGGTGTAAAGTGGATTTTCTTTAAAATCGACTAGTTCGAAATGGATGTGCGACGAAGAAAATTGAGAATTTACTTTTGGTGTTTGAAAACGAAATTCTCAATGCAAGTAACGTTTATATTTAAACGTAAAAGTGTGTCGCAGTAACAACTAATGTTGATTTGTTCGATCGGTGGCTCGGTTTTACTCGTTATTCACTCGTTTTCCAGATCAAATAACAGCGGTGTTTCATGTTGAACGACGAATAAAATGCGATGAATGAAAGTGGCATGGGACTGACTCTGCCGATGATGCTTGTCAATGGATCGTAAGATTTATTTATAATGATTCTTTTTTTAGAGAAGATAAAGAAATTCGAATAAATTTGCCGAATAAAGTGAAAAGCATAGATAAGGCTGACATCATTTTTCTAATTATACTATATGGAGAGAGATTATCACATAAATTGCTAGTATTGCATGTGGTTTGTGTGTGTACACGTTTCTCTGAAAAGAACAACAACGTTTCAACGAAAATATGAAAATTCATCGAACGGTTAAGTGATCTCATGATCAGAATAGTGAGAAAGAAAAAATATACAAGAAGAATATATATGTAACGTAGAGCCGCGTAAAAAACGTTGGTCACAGTTAAAGTTTAGTAGCGCGTCGAGTGCATGTTTTTAATCAAATACTTGGACGAAAATTCCGTCTTATATTTAATAGTTAATCTTGGTTGTTTTTCTTCGTTCGGGTTCCGCAAGTAATCCAGACTATGTTTTAATACAATCACAGCTTATTTATTCCGCCATTTCATCAAGCCTTTTTTACCATTTCTCTCTAAATAAATAACACGAATCAATGGATAAAAAAGTCGATCGTTGAATCGTCTCCTTTTCCGAAACGGAACTTTTTGAAAAAAGTGGAAAAACCATTATATGATATAAAATATAAAATTCAATATATTTCGTACTGAACGATTAAACAGAGCGAATGTTCTATACTACGTTATAGTTAGAAAACGATGATAAATATAATTCTCGATCATTTAAAAAAATATTGTCCGTCTCGCTTAATAACATTTATACATGTATTTCAATATCCAATAAGTGAAAAGTTAAAACTAATTGTTTCTTTATGGACTTGATAAATTCGCCCTTGAAGACATTGGACATTTCGCAGGTCTTCCTATCGAAATGCTTAATCGTTAATTGCCGAATTTATACACCGTCGTTTACTCATTGTCGGCATTTACAATTCGAGCGATTCCAGCGGTTCGAGCGGTTCGAGCGGTTCGAGTCAATTCGGCATTGTGACGACACGACGTCGCGTCGCACAGATTTTTAACGCGCAAACATCTCGCTTACGTTAGAGCTCGCTCGCGAAAATGTCGCGACATGTGCATAAGCAAACTGAAGTGGTCGTACGCAATTTACGGATTCGCGTAACCAACGTTCCGATCAACCGATATCGTCGAATCTTTCCCTCCAGCCGTTTCGTTTCGTTTCGCTGAGATCGAGCGTGTTTTTCCGCAAAGTGGTGATTAAAAGATCTACGCGATGCTCTTGACGACCTAGATCGCGACACGTCAGACGATCTGGAGCAAACGGCGCACAGATGCTGCGTAATAAACGATCAAGGCCCGATTAGTTAGCTGAATAGAAGCCGGCGCAGCGACCGATATGCGTTTTAATCCGTGCGAACGACGTTCTGCGGTCAAAGATGACGACGATAAGCGACATCGAAGCGATTACTTTTCATTCTTTGAACAATTAAACAGCAACCCACTTGGAAACTTTGGAAATAATTCGTTCATTAATTCAATGAATTAAAGAGAAACGTTTTTCCAGCCGAGATAATTTAATCAATTAAGCAATTTCAAAATTGCGACAAAGATGATTAACGGATAAAACGAAATAATCGTATCAACAGCAGAGTCAAACTATTTAATTATTATATAACTAATAGATTCTATATGCTATAATATGGAAGTTGTGTGTCGTTAGTTGCATTTAAATATTCTGTCATTGGCCGTGTCTTAATCGTGCAAACCAATGAAATTTAATTAGAAAGAATAAAAGTTAACTGAATTAATCGGCCGTAAACGGATTTAAAAAAGATCAGAGGAGAAACAAAAACACCAGGGGCAGATGGAAGGAAATAAAAAAACCAGTCCAGGATGATAAATTTTTATTTAAAAATTATGATTTTATTTTTCGTTCGCTGGTCAGCATTAACTCCTCTTATTGTTTCCACGCTAAAAGTCCTATCGATCTTCAAGTTCCACGTCAAACGCAAGAGAAAATCGCGCGAATCGCACCAATGGATCGTCCAATTCGAAAAATAATGCAAAGTCTTAGGCGTGACAGGAAGCCGAGTATAACTGGATCGCAAGTTCATCATCGCTAATTACGATTATTATTAATCAGGAAGTTTCGGTCCGTCGCGAAATTCCCGCGGCTCTGCATAATTACAAGGCTGTCGAAGAGTATGCTAAATAATTGCACCGGTTTGTAGTCAAGATTGTTCTTGGGGTTAGGTTAGGACGTTGGTACTTTACCAAAGTCGGCTAATTTGTTGTTATTCGACAACGTACTGCTAAGAGAGAATCGTCGATCGTGGTTCTATCGTGCTTCAGACGTTTCTCTAAACGTTCACGTTTAGAGCTGACACTTACTTACTTTAACACTTTCAATACAGATTCTTACATTTCTTCTTACATTTATAGACGAGATATTTTGCATATCTCTCGAGTAGTACGGCTCCTCCAAATAACAGAAATTTATTTTTATCGACGGGATTAACCGCGTTAAAAGATTTTAAACACAGAATACGTTGTATTTTTAGAAATAAATCTTTCTCTTTTTCTCTTTCCTTTATCCGAAATGACACCTATAAACATACAAATATTAGATATATGAGACATTTTATGTGCTTTTAGTTGCGAATATTGAGGGTAAAAATCAGTTTTCGACCAATCCTAAACATAAAACGTGCTACAAATAAAGAGTAAGTAAGTTTTAGGCTGACCTAGAGCGTTTCGTGATATATCGCCTGTGTGCATACCAAGCGGTTAATTTAACTGGAGTTTACTTAAAGAAATGTTCGTCCTTCCGTGCAATATGATACTAGTTCTCGGAAGAATGTCCTATTTTACCAAGCTTCGTTTTCCATAAGCTTTGCCACTGTTTCGTTACTATGATCAGTTTTTCATTCAGTCGCGCTATTAACAGTAGGAGAAACGTGAAAATTATTGTCGACATACCTGTTAATGATAGAAAAATCTGTATGTTTCCAAACATTAAGATATAGCACTATACTTACATACGTACGTATCCATAAATAAAATATTTCCTCTCTAGTTGAATATGTGCGCATTTTATTCACTGTTTTCTACATGTACCTATTTTCTGTTTTACCCCGCATGTGTCTTTCAAACACCGTATTTCTTTTTCTCTTTGCATTATCTAGCTTATAACAATACATACATATATCCACCGTATCACCCATTTTTGTTCTTTTTACGGTTCGTTTCACCCTTATTTCACCAATAGGTTACCTAACGAGGCAGCCACGTTTCATTTCTTCGACAAAGGTTTGAAGTCGTTGCCTCGTATGTATAAATTTGGCCAGAAAACTCGATAATTTAACGAGAGCAAGTAAGCCAGAAAAACTTGGTCCTTGTGTTCAGTCCAGCGTGGAACTAGTTACGTTACACGATTGGCCTCCTGGTCTTGTATCGAATCATAGTCGTTCGGAAAGCGGTAAAAAGCGATGGCGGAATCGCGATCAGGGCGGTTGAAGGTGGAGAAAAGGTCGACTTGCCGCTTCAGCAACCGTGGATCGTTTGTCGTGAAAACTGACGGAATCTCCAAGTATCTCGCCGCTTCACATTATATCATACGTACTACGTATTACGTATAGCGCGGCTCTTGATCGATGCATTTTTATCAACCGGTAATTCCATTTCATAAACTCGATCCAGTCTGATCAAGCTTTATAATCAATATGATCAAGATCATATGGTTTAACGAATGTTTGTTAGAACGTATTCATGATTTTTGATGAAATATTTTACGATGAAATATTTTACCGCTTTATTAGAAGATTTTCGACTTGTTTAGTTAGAGTTTGAGTTCTTATTGATTTTTGAAGGTGACTAAAGAATTGGAGAGATAAGTTCTGTTTGGAATTGCAAAGTAATTAGAAATTTAAAACTTTGTTTTACGTTGGCAGATTTTTATGCTAAATATCCACCGCCCCTAGTGTTTGTAAGGCATCTCGTATCAACGTAGCAGATTCAAACGTTTCCTATTATTGTTATAGAATTTAAACGAATTTAAACGAGTCGTGGGTTATATTTCACAGCTTATCAGGCAACGCGGGTACATCGATCTGCTCGGTGTCTAGAAAAAGGAAAAAAAGAAAAAAGAGCAAATTAGAAAGCCATTGCATTGAAACATTTCCTAGCATTAAAGACATTCGTTTTACGCCAGAACTTGTCTCGGCTTTCGTCTTTTCCCAAGCTTGAAAACCAAATAAATTGAACGTTGAACCAAATAAATATATTATACAAATATCGCTCGAAATAATTCGATGCTGTCAGTAGTAGCAGGCTATTCGTACTATTGAATTTTATATTATTGCATTTACACGATGATAACATATAGAGCAAACGGTAATATCGTGTTACTGTATCTACGAGGTTGCATGAAAAACTAGGAAGCGCGGTAAGAAATCGTAACGGAAGATCCGTCGCGTTAAAATAGACATCCTGGAATTCGGTACATACTCCACTTTGCTATAGTACATATATACATATGTACTCGAGGCCGCTAAATGTAACATTGCACGTATATTTAGGCGCGGTACTGTCATCGGTGTGGCTCGATTTAAGCTTTTTCAGCTTTTCTACCTGTATCGTTCAACGATCATTTCACGAAGCACTGCGGAATCTCCGTTCAAATTCGTTGCAATTCTTACCGTTCGAACGTTTTACTCTAAACTACACGCATCTAAAATTTACTTCGATTCAATTGTACGATAAAATGATAAAATACGACGGAGCACGTTAAAATTACGAAATAAAACATTTCAAAATTCACTCGTTTCCTATTTTCACATACCATATATACCATATATATTCCAGTGAGCTTGGAAATTTCCTATTAACCGTTATGCGAATTACTCTAAATCCTAAATAATCGCATTTCTTCAAGCACGACCGTATCTTAAAATTATATCGCTTATCGTCAATTATAAATTATCCGCCACTCGTTGTCAGCGTAGAATTAAAGTTCAAGAAACGGTGTATCGTCGCCCGGTGTTATCTGTTTACAGTATACAGCATGAACTTGTAGTCACTTGCTAAATATACCTACTATTCGTGAGATCATGCGTGTATAATTACATACGGGTGTTTCTTAATAAGCTTACGTTAAGAAACGTTGCTGTTGTTCGATAGTGATCATCGATAACTATAGTCCGGTACTACCGTTCTCTACCGTGTGTATGTGTGTGTCTGTTGAAAGAACGGATCATCGAGATGTTTTTGCGTTAAATCGAACGAATTCGTGGTACAACGTGCTATGCGATAGAATGAGAAATAAAAAAAGAACCGTCAGCCTGCGTCTACGATATATATTCCTCGCGTGCTACTTGGTATATTTATCGCGGTGCTGCTTCGCTTTATCGCTTTTACCATTGCGTCGTTATCAAACAATTCATTCTTATAGCCAGTGGCGATTAGCTCTTAACGCTTTCGTTTCAACGAAAAATTAATAAATCTCCGTTGAAATCAATGAAACATTCTTCCTTTGTTTACGCAAAGACAAATGCTCAAATATTAGTAGCGGCAGTGGTAAATAAAGAATCTGTGTAAACAGCAATTTCAAGAAAGACCGACTACCATCGACAAATTTCCAATTCGCTGATGACTCGATCCAGTTACCCGTCAAATTGTGCAATGTGCTTTATCGTTGGTACAATATGAGAAAAAGGATTGTGCTCGGAAAACCCAGTGAAACAACAAACACCGATTGTGATCCGTGTTACGAGGATCCATCGTGGTTCTTAATGGAATAGCTTCTTAAAATGCCACAGTACGACGACAGCTTCCTCGACTCGCCGATCTTCCGGCGACGCACACGTAGCTATGCGGTGCAGAAGGGGTTCGTGCCGAAGTCGAAGAGCTTCATCACTGCCACGCCTCTGCTGTTGGCCGTGACCAATCACGCCAAGACCCTTTCCGGTTCCATATCGACCTGCAGCTTGAAAGGTAATTGGAAAAAAGAAATTCAGGTTAAGGGCATGATATATTCCGTGTTGTGGTTGGCCGAACGAGTCGAATGTTTAAAAGAACTCTCGCAGTCGCAGTCAAGGCAGAACATTCCCCGTTCTTGATTTCTTTGTTACTCGAGGAAATTTAGTCACGCGGTTCTGCTTAGAAACCCGGTTTCTCGTCTTCATCGAATACGCTCGAATCACGTTCAAGATTACGTTCAAGATTACGTTCAAGATTACGTTCAAGATCACGTTCGAGTTTACCCTGCTTTAGTTGCACCGTATCGTGAGTAGTTTTTCGTGCGCTTACGATTCACAGGAATTTTCATTTACATCGTTAGTCTTGCAATCGTATACTTCTATCTGTACTATCTATCGCGCTATCTAATTTTGTTCAAGGCAAAGTCAACCCTTGCCGTTGTACCGCGTACCGTCGCGTCATCCAGGACAATTAAATTCAACAGGATACATTCTTCGCGGAATATTCACCGGCCAAACGCTATCGACGTTTCCGGAATATCTGTTAGAGTAATTAAACTTGGGATAACCGCGTTATAGAAGCGAGTTTGGCCGCACTAAATATGCCATAGCCACGCTCGTGCTGTCAATCATATTAAGCACTGCCGGTAGCCACCTTCAGCTATTAACGCCTCCGCGGTCCGGGGTGTACGGTGCATACACCGATGTACTGTACACCATCGTGCTCCACCCCCTACGGTTGTGCATAAGGTATACACAAGCCAGTGATTTCCCCCTGGGCTAGCGGTGCGCTACAAATTGCTGCGTTCTCGCGCCCCGCTTTCTACCATTGGCAAACCATTTTCGAACAACGTGATTTTAAACTCGGTACGAACGTGTAAACAGAACGTTTTGCGTTTGCTCCACGTTTAACGGTTGACGGCTGATCCTTGACTTTTAAGACCAAGTGTTTCTTTCGAGATGCAACAAGGTCACTTTGAAAATTATGGAAATTTCTCTCTATAAAGTGTATAAGAATATAGTACATGGGTGACAAAGATGTAGTAACGTATGGATTCTTAGAGTAAGGACAAGTGATGATGGTAGATTTAGAGTTTAGAGTAGTTTAATAAGCGATACTCGATAACAACAGGACCGACTACAATATCGTCGTACGTCGACTCACACTCTACTTCTCAACTAACTCTCTGGCCGTTGTCGCATCTCTTTTGTCTTTTGCTAGGCCCAAGCACACGTGTTCCGCAGACGCTCGTAGCCAGGGTCAGGTAGGTTTTTTCTAACGAAACTAGGCACTTGTAAAGACCGAGGACACCTTAATAGACCCGACAGCGCCTCGGCTCTCGCAACATTGTCCATAGTTAAGTTGATGTTTCTTAGGCCCTTTTCCTTCCATTAGATCATGAGATATTCAAACTTGAGCTACTATCGTCAACTAGAAACGGAAGTCAGATTCCGTGAATACCGTTCTCCTGCGGCAAATATCGGAAAATATCGTGAAATATCGTCGTTTCCTGGAAACGCAGAAACTTGCACGGATTCGTTCATAAATACGCGATACGCAGATTATTATGCGAACCGCAACGTTTACTCCTGCCTGTAAACAAATGCGCGCGAGAGGGTGCAACATTAACAAACACGAGCCAGGACGCACGGTAATTAATGCAATGATAAAGTTTGCCGATGCCCAGCCGAAAATTAAACCGAACTGACCATAGTTGATTTTGAAAGACGGCGGAACGCAATGCGATTGTTTGCGGGTCACGCACTGTTTAAGCGAGATCTGAATAGGATGAATTGCAAGTTCGAATTAAGTTTCGAATACGGTTGTGATACAGGCGAAACGTCGATTGTCCAAAAATTAACGTCTGAAATTAACGCGTGGATATCATGCTTTCAACCTAGTCCGATATCTGAAATATAATAAAATATTTTGAAATTGCCCAGCCTATTCTTAGATCCATCTTATTTCTTCTTATATGTCTATTATATCTTATATGTCTATAAACGTTACCTACGATTAGTTTACTATCTGAATAAGAAACGGTTAATACAATACTATGCGCTTCGTCTGGCGCGTTTCATTTACGTACACGCAAGTACACGAATGCAGCAGATTATATTCTGCAAAAATAGTATCGATAGATACTGCATCGCGTCGCTTCTTTTTCAGTTACTCCAATTCTCAAAATAGAAATTGAAAAATGCCATAAACAAAAAGAACAAATAACACGAGGATATAGGATAAAATTACTATTATAGGATACGCTACGGTTTAGCATGATAAAACATTATACTTTTAATTCGTATTGATTGATTTAAGATTGTATTTTTAATAGTAAATAGTTTTACGTCGAATTAGTTTAGTATTAGTTTGTACATATTCGTAGGTAATACGGGCGCGGAATATTGGTTTATCAAGACGCTTTTCCTATATTCAAGTTTTTATCTCCTGTCTCTTCTGAAATGAATCTACTTTCCTAGAGAAAGAAGCGATCTTGCCGACTCGACGCGGCCGTGTAATCTGCATTCATGGAACTCGTTGCAGCCAACACTCTCACGAGTAGGAATTTTCTATTTGAAATACTAATCGCGGACGTTTTGGAAGAAAGCTAAATTCCTTTTAACGGGACTACATAAAATAATTATTCGCTAATAAAAGATAATTAAGCGAATAAACGATTCGACAAGGCTAATGAAAATATTCGTTTGTGCATGCTTTTTAACTTGTTACCTGTTTTTTTTTCCTCTCCTTCAAACGTTCGATCTTGCGATTCTGATCTTGCGATTTACATCAAATTTCCAAACCTTTCCGACATTTATCGTTATTTTGAGCGTCATCTATTTTAGAAATGGTGGTTTCACCACTTGTAAAATAAAGAGAACCCTACAAGCCGGGTTATTCTCGTTACGGATTATCTAGAGCTGCTCTCGTTTAGAAAATTGAACTACCAATTAATTGAGAATAATTTCACACGATACTTGAAACATTTATTACAATATCGAAATATTTAATCGATATTTCGCTGGACGTGAGAGAGATCGTCGCTTCGATTCCTTCGTTAATAATGGATTCACCATTGTCGTAAAACGTTTACCGTACAACTACCGATGAGAAAGATTCCGAATTACAGGATTACGAAATTTCGACATAAAAGTAATTTAAACGAGATAACAAAGAATCAGTTTGGAAACAGGGCATTGACATTTGATCGAAAAATCGGCCTCTTCCATTTCTCTGGTTCATCCTCTAGTTCAGCTTCTAATTCAGGCCGAATAAACTTGTTCCGTTCGATGGCATTTTCTTGCTCACGTCGGTACGAACCATGCGTTTTTCTTCTACACGAGCATATAACGCATCAAGCAGAATCGCAGGGCAGCAAGCTTGTTTTACGAGGGTAGCCGTACACGCCGCGCCGCAGGGTGTAAACCACTGCCTGCTTTGATCAAGACGTTATAGAAGAGTCCTCTTGGCCAGAGTTTTCAATCACTTTTGCACACTATTGACAAGCGAGCAATCGAATCTCGCCATTGGCACGCGCGACCGTTTAATCCGATAACGTACATTGTGTTTCGCGGTAAAGACAAAGTTGACGTTGGCATTAGAACGACACGCCGCGGCCGTATACTTATTCAGCAAGTTTGCCCAGTAAATCTCAAGACACACGGATCGGTGTAACTCTTTACTCTTTACGTTTCTCCTCGGTAGTCAAAAATTACAAGAGATTCGCTTTCCGCGGGGAAAGAGTTTAACGTCAACGCATCGATAATTTTCCAGCGAGAAGAGGAGAATATTTATCGCTGTTTGGCAAAGTGCATTTACACTTCTCCGCGGGGTTTCGGGGGTTTCGCGAGCTTCGGAAACGTGCCAGGGGGATAACTTCGACGACAGGTCGTACGTAGGGTAGGGTCGCGAGACCGTTTGCTTCTGCCTATGAACTAACTGAATCTGTGTACACACGTATATAACATGTAGAAGGTGGAACAGCGAAGAAGTCGTTGGCCAAATACTTTTTCATCTCAAAGTAATTTCTTCTCGTTGTTGTAACAGTTTAAGTAACAACACTTTAAGTAATACTTTAAAAAGTAAAGAAAATTTACTCGCGAAAGATGATCAAATTTGTTAAATTCAGCCTTCTTAAATGATGCGTACGCACAGAAAGTTGAAAAATTAGTATTTCTCAGAATTTCAGATAGAATTGACAATGTTTGAACGTTAATTAAGTTTGCGATATAACGCGCAATGACACGCTTGGGAACCAATCGACACCAATTTTTCTTTATTTATAGGAATTTACTGCGTCTTATATTGCTACGCCCAATCTACATCCACGTTATTTCCTTAAATTTGTTATTATATATATTTTAACTAGAGTTTCATTCAAAAAGAATTTCGTCGATGCTCTCTATTTACCTCTAATCGTAATGCCATTCTATGCATTACATTGAACACGCGAATACCTACTCCTTTCACCTATTCTGTACGTTTTACGCGTTCTGTATTCTCAACTGTGAACAAGTTATTAACGAACCAACGAGAGGGAAAGTAAAAAGACTAAAGAAAATGTAAACGGAGAACAATATCGCTGTACTCTTAATGGTATTCGCCTGAACGCCTTAATGGTATACGTATCGCCTGAACAATTTCGCAACGCGATAAAAAGGGCAACGATTTTAGGTGACAGTAGTTATCGCTGTATATCGTCACCGTAAACCGTAAGGTATTAGGACGCTGTTTAATAGTTAAAGAAACGCGAAATTCCTTGTTGGGGGTTGGAGAGAGGAAGCGAGACCGTGGAACAGGGTAGGCGGTTGGCGGTAGAAATAAATGGAAAAGGGAGTTAGGCAACCTCCGTGTCCTTTTTACTATTTCCTATTGTCTCTTACCCATTTCTTCCCACTGTAGGTCATTTCTCTCTCTCTCTCTCTCTCTTGTTCTCTCGCTCTCTCGCTCTCTTTTTGTGTCCTCTCCCCACCTGGCTTTCCAAAACCTTGCGTTTCCTTCCGTTTTCTATCCTTCACCAACGTTAAGCGTGCTCGGTTCTTCAGTTGTCGATTCCGATTCATGCAGCAACTTCCAGCCAAGTGAATTTTGCTCTACTGGTTGCGGAATGTAGACGCTGATAGAGCGGCCCGCGGGCCGAGACCGGTCTTCTAAGTCGGAGAAGGAAGGTGAAAAAAGATGAAACCATGGACCGGTTCCATCCTACCTTCTATGCTCGATTTTTTTCATCGCGTCTCACTGCTGCAGATCCTATGGTTACTCGTGGAAGCTTAGGAACGTCTCGGTGAAACATCGGAGAAATCGCTGGGACTAATTAAAAGTTTCTTCCAACGGTCGACGAGAGGATGAAGGGAAAAGGAAAAAGAAAAATTACGTGTTGAAACGAACAGCGTGTTGCTCGTTAAAAAATGCCTGGCGAACATCAGGCTGGAGATGGGCGATGGTTGGTTGGCCCGTGGGGACTGTATCAAAGAGGCGCGAGAAAGAAAAATATCAGGGAACGTGTGTCGTCGCGTCGTGGCAAGATCGTGCGCTGGCATCTCATTAGTCCGCGAATCCTCCGCGCTAATGAGATTAATTATCGTAGAGCTGTCGGGTCTCTCTCTCTCTCTCTCTCTCTCCTTCCCTCCCCCTCTCTTCCCCCTCACTCTGTCTTTGTCTCGATTTCACGCAGAAGGAACGCGAGGAGCAATCGGCTTGCTAAAGAAAGAGAAAAAAGAAAAATCGTGACAAACAATCGCACATGCCGTTCGATGGTAAGTACACGCGACGCACTAATTTCACGAGAGACTCGTTAATTGTTCGCGGTGTTGCTCCTCCCTCGTTCTGCTCGATCCGTGACACGCAGCGGGGAATTTAATGCAAAGATTCGATTCGATGGGTTGAGTTCCTTTTCATTTTTCTTCTTTTAATAGTGATTTTGCTCGTTGTCCGACGATAGCAACGATGTCTAATTGCCGGTACTAGCGATAATTATACGCGTTGTCCAAACTAGATATTTCGATGACGGATAATCATTCGGGATCACAAAAGCTTCATCTTAACAAGAATCAAACAAAGATCAAAGTAAATAGGAGCTTGGGAATTTATTTACAAAATGCCATATAAATAATATACATCTTTTGCGAGATAATACACTTGCGCTAGTTTTTCAATGAATTCAAGTTCGCGTTCTTCGTCGAGGTCCTCGATGGTCCTTCGGTCCATCGTGTTTAATCGGCCGAGTCAAATCCGCTTAGTTCGAACCACGATGAAATCTATCACGAGCGAAGAATGTTATCGAGAATCTTCGGTAATCGATAGGCAGCCGATCGACAAGGGCATAGTTGGCATTCGCAGGTGCGGATTGTTCTGGAATATTACGTTTACCCCTGTGGCTCTGTATCTATACGATGATCGGTAATGACAGTGACCTCAGGGGTTCTGAACCAGGGCAGATTTGAATAATTTCTGCGATTCAACCGTGGCGCGCCACCGCGACGTATCAGGAACTTTGACTTTAAAACGCATCGGGGAAGAGGCGAATAAACGACTGTCGATTAATCCGCCGTTTTTCCCATTACACGATCCATGTTGAATCGTGCAACGAATGAATTTTTAATTTCGACTCGGTCGGCGATCGATCGATCAACGATCGCATTTCGTTGGACTTTTATATTTCGTATCCTATATCGATGAATTTATAATAATGATATTTGATTTTTCAGCACGGTGTAATTATCGTTTTATGATAGAATTTGTGTTCAAGGTTTTGGTACGTTACTACGAGATGATGTTGTCGGTTGGAAAATTCGAAGGAAAAGACGTACGTAATCGTATTCTAGAGGGGACGCTTTGACATTGCGACGTTAAAAAAGATAAGGAAAAACGAGAAGAGAGTGGGAAAGGGAAAGAGAGAGCGGTCTCTAGTTGAGCCGTGGTGTCGCGTCGGCGCGATAAACTATACATTGCTTGTACAAGTAACAGGCCTTAGGACTTGAGGCTTCGAACGGTTACAGACGGATCGACTGTAGGCGGTCGACTAGCGAGAAATTTTACCAAGTCGCTTCGTGTAACTGCAAATTTACTCGACTAGCTAAATCGACGGTTCGACCAACTTTCTGGCCAACTGGGGCCAGAAAATTGCTTGCCAGTCAACCACTTGGTCGACCGTTGGATTCGGTAGCCGATCGAACACAACTTTCTACCAACCTACACAACTACATTTTTATGTTCGCACGCGAAAACTTTACCTGCCAAACGACCCTGAGTCGTTAAGCTTAGTCGAGCAAATTTGCATTTCACGATTTACACAAAGCGCAATTTAGACGCCGCGCCGCCGGGATTGCAGAGGACAGGCGAGCAATGTATTTGCACCTTCCGAGGATGCCTTCTTCCGTATTTTCCTGATGAACGACGACGAATGTAAAAAGGCCACCGCAAAAATTTTACCAAGAACATATTAGCACCAATAACATATAAAAAATACATATTAGCAGTTGGAAAATTGAGGAAAATTTCCTATTTTACTTTATTCGTATCGTAATAGAAATGATTGGCTTAAATGGCAATAACATGGCGCGTGTGAAGTGGTACAATAACAACAATTGAATCTTCGAGCTTATGAAAATTGCGAATGACTTTAGGTACGTAAAGGAGAAAATTAGTTTACGTACATGTGCATACATACGTATGCCCATAGTATAGTTAGTGTACTTATTATACCTAGATATATACAGTTTGCGATATAAAAATGCAGTAGAGATATTGGCGATAAGCATTATATTACGATAAGCACGTAAAGAAGATAAGAAAATGCTACAGTTCGTTCAGCCGCTTGGATACGGGGCGTAACTACATCTACCAACTGGTATTGTCATCCATATTCGCAGAATGATAACGTTGAGATTCTACCAAGAGACGATTACGAGGATTTACGATCCTGCGTTTATATTCCTCGCGATTACCATGCGATAATTCGGACTCTTCGAAACTAAACGAAATAATCTAATCGTTTAAGTAATCTTAACGATCGTTTATATCGTTTATTCGTTATATCATTTACGAAGGGTAGCGTTAGCGGATTTATCGGCAATAAATAAGGAGCGTATACAGCTAACGGGATTACGAAACGAAATGAATTTTTGTTACGGGATGTTGGAAACTATCAGTTAATTACAAATCCCTATCCTGGGTTACACAAGCTCTTTTACGCCACGGTATGATGGCAAGTTGTCAAACCTATCTTACGGATATTCTACGCATCGATATCGATCGCTAAAATATTACCGTGGTCTTTCTATTCCTGCAAAATCTCTGACGAAAAAATTAACTTACTTAAATTACTTAATTGCAAAATTAAATCGGCAACTTTCAAGGAATTGTCTCGTCAACTGTTTTTATTGCAATTTACACGGAGAAACGTGACCGCTACGAAAGTACGAAAGTTTAAAGGCGATAATTACATGACGTATGCGAATTTCGATGGTTGATCACGCGACGGGCCCGAACCCCCGGCAATCGTTAGCCAAGGGAATGAAAGATAAACTACGATCGAGTACACGAGTCCGAAGATCGAAGAGGAAAGACGGTCAAAGAATTAAAGCGGCTAACGAATACTTACATAGTTGAGAGATACTGGCGTCGCTTCGTCCAGAGTAGAAGAAGCCTCGCGTTTAGCCTCTCCTCTTGTCCAAGTGTGCAACTAAAGCTGCATTAATTAGCGAGTTGGCCTTACCTCGCCGAATGTGACGGTGCCGTCTCGCGTTGATCCATTTGCGAACTCAAGAAAACGTGCGGTCAAAGGAAAACGGCGGCTCTTCAACGTCATTAAACCAAGCAACGCAATGATAGCATTAACTATAGGCGTCATTAAAGCGATTATTTTTTCCATCTTTCTTTCCTTTAAGAGCCACTAGGGCATTCCCCTTCGCGCGAACCATTTTCAGCGATTAACCAAACAATCGATACAGATCTTCTTTCCCTTGTTTCCATTTCTCCCGCTCCATCCCCCCCCCTCTCTCTCTCTATCCCTTCCATACGTTTTATACGAAACATGAAATTTGGAAGAGGAAATTGGTAGTGATATTTGCAAGATTTGCACGGAATAATAAAGAGATTGCATAGAATATAAAATTGTGAGAGAATGGTAAAATACAAAAATTTACTTAACCGTCTAGATGCGGTAATATTAATCAGTCGCGTGAAATGTCTGATTTTTTCAATTTCTTCCATAGATTGTCCTTTTTAGAGTCAGATTTAGTCGTTAATAGTAGGTTACGTACGGTCGTCTGAATCGGATGATCGATACGATCTTTAGACGAACTGTCGCGTCTTAATTAGTTCGCATATTCTAACAAGCATACCCCATCCCCCATTTTATTATCCCATTTTCCAATGGACTCGGACGCCTGCTGCACTGACGCGGCAACAATATCATATCTCAGAGTTAATATTTTTCAGAAGATATCGTATTTGCTCTCTGTAAGCAGCCCTCGTGCAATCAACTACTCGATGCACCACCTTCTAAGCAAATATAGTCACGTTCTGCGGCTGGTAACGGCTTTGCGTCGAATGAAATGCCGCGTGAAATGTGGGTGGATACATGTACAACAATGTACATCGAAGCATAAATGGATTGCCAAACGAGAATCAACTTCTGAAAGTCTGACTCATCCGTATATTCGTCCCACGCTATCTCCTTTTATCCACACAGGGTCGAATCAGCCTAATGCCAGACTGCAATATCAAGCGATTCGTCGAAATGTTCAGGGCTCGATGCTCTTTCCAATTACGGGAAATGTACACTAGTTTATTGGATCATAACCGCGAGCGAGACGTTCGAGCGAAGATCGCGAGAATTCGAACAGAGTTGTTATTGCTCTTAGCGGGGGTTATTGTTTGGCCGAGTGGATCGACGTTCGAGGGATCGGTGCTTGTTAAATCATAGACCAACCGATTCTTTATCTATCGAATGTGTCCTGTATTTGTCAAGTAAAGTCCAATATATCTACCTTACGTGGTCGCGGTATCGATCGGTAATAATAGGTATTGGTATTTTCAAAATTTGAGATTTTTTTTAATCCATGTTTGGGGATCACGATCGATACTGTGAAATTTACACAAATTTTCCGGTCTTCAAATATATGTATACCTACTGACATACATACTTATTCGCTTGTAAATCGTTCGATATTGGATTTAATTGGAATCATCAATGTTCGCTGTACCGTTATCAATCCTCCGAACCAGAGTTAACTTATCCGATTGTGCCAGCCATTGTTTACCGGAAACAAAACACATCGGAGAACGATGAACGTGTCACCGATGCGATCGAACCTAGCCAATGCAGTGCAACGGCATGAAGCGTCTAGTTAGTATCCAGACGCTTCGAGTATCCTCGGGACGTTGGAACACGTGCCAATTAACGATGTTCAGATACCGCCCCATTTGGCTCTACCTTTAATACAATACCAAGGCAAGAGCAGGAATCATCCATCCATCCTCCTTTGTTTCCGTTTCGCCTAGAAATCGCAGCCTATACGTTTCCCCTTTGTTCACCGTTATTCGCTTGATCGCTGAATCCGATTGCCTCGCGTTCATCCGGGCCACTTTCGAATTTATTTCACACATCTGGAAACACCTAATTCCCTTCGTTTGCCATCTAAAAGATGCGTTTGAAAATAGTTCAACTTTGTTCCAACAAGTGAAACTAATTGCTTGCCACTGAAAAATTTTCTCTATCGTATGGATCGATTCACCTTGTTAAAACAATGTATATAATTGGGAAACGTTTCACCAAGATAATTCACCATTTATAATTTGATAAAAGAGGTTTGTATGCTTGCGCAAACAAGCAAGTCCTAGCGCGAGTGCTTGCTCCTCGGAAAAGCCTCGAAAGCTCGTTTAGATCGAAGCTTGCGGCTAACGTTTGCCGCGCGATTGGCCTGGAAACGTAAAAGAGGTTCATATCCGAGTAATTTCGTGTTGCCAATTGGAAGGTGAATGCGCAGGAACAAACATCGAAAGACGTTTTGCACGTTTGTTCGTCGTCCTTTTCTGCACGCAGATCCCTTGCGCCGTTTCTCTCCGCTTATAGTCTAGACCAACCGAACTAGAATATATCGCCGGTGATCAAGCTATTTCTCTATAAATTTAGTAAAAGAAAATAAAAAACAGTTTGGAAGTTGTTCCTTTGTAAAGTCGAATGAAATTATTAATTAGGAAATACAGGTAAGCGTTGATTATCGACTATGCGCTTAAGGATATATGGGTGACCTTATTGATAATTAATAACATTACCATCTGCAATATTCCTATTATTTGCCTCACGCGTCCAACGATCATCGCTTTAAAAATAGTACTTTTCTTTAAATACGATTTTTACACCGCAGTGCGTTATTTCTGCTTTTCAAATTTCTGCGGCGCAGCAACTGAATCTATGCGCATTTTGCGGCAAGAAAAAGGTATAAAACGGATACGCATATATACGATACCGTCGTTTCCTCTTTCTCTCCGAGGGACGCTTTTATCGGAAACGGATAATATCGTGCGCGATATATGCGACACGGCCAAGACCGGAAAGAAGTAATACAGCCCTTTACGCTCCACCCCTACCCGTGTCTTCTCGCCTCGGCCCCGTGTTCATTACGCTGGTTTTACGACAACATTTTTCTTCAGTGTCGCGCGGCTTCCTCTCTCGCGAGGGATCGTGTCGCGCGTTGCGTCTCGTCGCCGTATTTTCGCTTGCAAATTCTCGATACACTCGGTGCACGGGCCAATATTTTCCCAACGAGAATCCATGTTCTCTCGTCTTTCTCGCTCGTAGCCTTGCTTCCGTTTAACATCCTTCGTTATTTATCTCTATCGCCGTACAAGTTTAATTCATTTTTCTGCGATTATTAGGGACGCGTATGAACAGTATCGAGATTCGAAGATCTTTCACCGGTACAACTACACGATTATCGAACTGAAACCTGTCGTACGCACGATCGTACGGATCAATGATATCGGCTAAGGATTAAATATTTAGAAGATCAAAACGACGCAATGGATCTTTTATCTTTCCAATTAGAAAAGAAGAAAGCAACAGTCAAGAGCGCTGCTAAATTAAGATTCTGACGAGTTAAATCAAGTAACTTTACAACCTGTGTCGTATCGCACGAGCCGAGCGTTTTCACTGAACTCCAAGGAACAAATAATCGTGGTCCGAGTCGTTGATCGCTAGTAAGATGAAATTATGAGATTCGACCGACCCGAGGCGACGCAACGAACAGAATAATAAAATGCTTTCGTCGGATCGCATTTATTGCTAAAAGCAGCGAGAACGCATTGTTCCAAGTTTTTCGATTAAAAGTTCCCCGGTATCATTCGCTGTTCCTTTGGCTCCGTAAAACGCTTCTGGTCGGTTATTTACGTTTTCGCTGACTTGGAAGATAAATTGGGTTCGTTGCTGAGACAGACTTTGAAGAAACAATAGCCAGTATTGGACAGTGTTGTACGCGTGAGAGAAAAATTCCGGCAAACAATCTTCAATTTGAATATTGCTGCTCGTAGAAGAAAGAATTTTTCGCCCGTTAAAAGCAGAGAAATCACGGTTTAACATAATCGGATAACTCGATCGAACATCTGGATAATTTACATACTTTCTGCAACTCGTCGTTATCGCGCAATAATTAGTAACGACGAATTAATTGCAGCCAGATTTCGTAAAATCGCTGGAACACTGCAAAATTCGAAACGCCCGAGATGATAACTTACTTAAACCCCCTTAATTTTACTTCTACGCGGAACCGTACCTGTCGTATTTTATTAAGACAAAAGATTCCTCACATCGTTGTCAGAAAGCGATGGATGGTGTCATCGAATGATCCAATTCGTCTCTTTTGAATCAATGCCATCGCTCACTGAATACTACCAAATACTAAATAAGTACTACATAATACTAAAATATTATAGCTACCTATAATATATGTACCTACTTTACTTAGATACTTGCTTTATTCGTTTACTCCTAGCACTGAAATACTCTATCTGCGCTACCTAGTACCAATATCATAATTTTCTGAACAAAATTTTACCATCCTTTGTTACGTTGGATTCATTCTTAAGCGACTCCACCGTTCTTTTTTTCTTTTCCTTCTTTCTTTTTTCCTTTCTTTTTCTCTCTTTCTTTGTCTCTCTTTCTTTTCTCTCGCCTGCAATTAAAGCAGCGTTGTGTAGCAGAGTAGCCTTCCTTAATGTTCGTTCGCTGTTCCGACGCGACTAGCAAGAATGAAAATGATTCGCCGTCCCTATTACACGTTACGTTCTTATTTAGCATGGACCGATGCTCCGTAGCGTGTACGGTAATGTACACGCGTGTATCGAAACATGGCGCGGTCACACAGGGTGCATCGATGTTTTACCTACCGTTAATCGCAACGACGCGACGGAGAAACCACTACGGCTGGCGGTCGTAAAATGTCGTTTATCACCCGCTAAAGTCATTGCAGCGCTACCTCCGTGGGACGCCATTAATACGCAAATTGCGAGCAGAAATTCTGTGGGACGAGTCGCAACCACGATAACTAATACTTATGCAAGTCGTTACGGTTCTGGAAAGTCATTGGGTGTTTCTATGATTCGCTCTGAATTGGGAAGAATTCGAGATCGTTATCCACGTGGTAACACGAAATTATATTTACTTACTTATTTTGTTTAGTTAAGAATCGTGGACTTACTAACTTAAAATGTTAAACGATATATGTATATATTAGAAATAGTAGAATATCATTAATCGTAAAATATAGTACGCAGTAAGTAAAGCGTGCAAATCAGTAGTAAATTTAAGTAATCTGATATACTTACGTATGTATTTCGGTAGCATTCGCGAAAAGATGATAGAGCGTATATTTGTATATTTGTATTTTGCGCACTACAAAAGTCGTTAAAACGTTTCGAGGTTTAGAAACAGCCATGTGTAATAGAAATGAAACAGGAGTTTTCCTATATTAACGAACGTGTACAATATTGCGTTTTACGAATCAGTTGATAAAACGGCAAAAATGAATCGCATGAAAACGATTCGTTCGACAACGTTCTACGTAACGAATCCTTGACGGTGGTCGATACATACCATACACTTATGTATCACAAGGTATGTATTTTGTTACTGCAAGTCGAAATGCACGCGGATCGTGTTTTTTACGATCGTGCCACTCGCTCCACGAGTTCCGTCCAGAATTTTATTATTACGCCGAGCGAGAACGAACTGGTCGAGAAAATAGCACGAAAGTCGGCCGTAAGAATACGGCGAAAGAAAGGAGAAAGGGATAAATAAAAATATAAGAGGAGGCCTGGTCGTTTCACGGACAAGCTCCGATACTAATAACGGATAATAAATAATTATATCTTGTATTTTATAACATTGTGTAATAACTTACAAATTACTAAATTACGAATACTTGACGAAATGTATTATTATGTCTGCAGAATACATATATCTATATGTAAGATAGTTGTCGGAAAAATGTTTCACAGCGACCTTTTTTATCAACGCTCGTTCTTATCGACACGACGAAAAGGCTGAAATTCTACATTTCTTTTTGAATAACTTGGACGCTAAGAAGAATAACTTTTTTCGTTTCTCGTTTAACATTATGCATGGTCGAATGAGAAATTCAATTACATATAAGATTTAAAAGAAGGAAATCGATCGATTAGACAACATACTATAAACTATAAACTTGTATTGTTCTTTTCTTATGAAAATCAAATTAATTTTCACGTCTGTGTATCACTCAGATTGCAGTATTGTCGAACGCGCGAATAACGGCCGATCACGAAAATGGGGATGTATTACGTGAAACGGGGTAGGAACGGAACACAGCTGATGCATCTTCCTGTCAACGTGGGAGCGCGAGCATGAAACACACAAGAGCGCTTATCGTTAGTAGAACAAGGACTAAAAAGGGTCGGGGGTGGGTGTGGGAGGTGGACGGGGGTGAGAGAAGAAAGATGGAAAATCTGTCGACACAAAGAAAGCACGAGTAGAGAAAGAAGAAAGTAATGGAAAAGGAAGATCGAATATCTCGTATGGTACAGATACAGGCGACCTAAGCAGGCTGGGCGAAACTGTATAGGAAAGAGAGGAGAAGAGAAGACGTAACGATAGGCAGAGATAAAGAAGCGCGAGAGAGAAGGTCGACCGGGTGCAGGACACGCACGTCGCGTCGGTGCGACTAGGATGGAAAGACAAGAGATCGTACTCGATGCTCGTTGGGTGAAGTTAGCAGTCGATGCGCACACGCCACGCGCTCCGGACGTACGTATCGTTTCTCTCTCCGGTTCGGTGTTTCGTCGCGTCGCGTTGTCCGGTTCGTTCCTTTCTTGGTTTGTCAACGTGTCCGTTTCGAGCTAGGGAAATCTGTTGCGCGGCTTCCGCTCGAAATTGTTTCCTCTGCGACACTCTACGCGACAGAAACTCGGTCGACCGACGATCGTTCGACGTCTCGGTCGTTTCTCTGCCGAACAGCCGCCGCATGCGACCGGTTACGAATTTCAAGAAAACCGATCCTACCAGTGTAGTGGTACATTTAGAATTCACGATGCTTGTGATATATCGGTATCAGTATCAGTGAGCTACTTATTCTGTGCAGTTTTCATCATTGCTGTGTGTGTCGAGTATACTCGAGTTTAGGATAAAACTACGACGTTACCTTATCGGAAGACTTGGATGGTTCCTTGGAATGCTCGTTTCTCGTTGATGCCCGAGCAAAACGGGTTGAGCCGTGAAATCGAAAGCCAGGTAAACTAGTCGTTTCTCTAAAAACGATCGTGTTACGACGTGATCTGTGCAACGTCGAGACGCGGTCCAATTAGATCGATAATTTAAATATCTGTAGTTTGAATGCTTTTTGAATGCTTTTATAAGACTACAGTTCTATCTTATAGATTGTTTATATTACATACTTGTCCGACGAATCATATACAAAAACGCACGCACGCACGCACGCACCAACACCTATATACCTATACTGTACGTACTTATAAATATTTACTTGCAACGAAAAATCGTTTCGTAACATACATTTATTGTTGATAATACGTGACCCGCTGTGCCCCTGTCCCTCGCACATAGTTTTCGTCACTCGGACCTACGGTTTCCGTCCTTTGATTCGTTACGCATCTCCGTTTCTCTATCTCTATCTCTATCTCTATCTCTATCGTATTATTCATACGTGGCTCGCATTTCACACAACGTTTCGTTCACACAGATTCTCGTTCATCTATAAAAAATTATCGAACGAAGCGTGTTTTAAACAAAGACGAACATTTTGTTTGCTTTGCATTTAATATTCATTATTTAAAATTCGATTTGATACGCTTATAAGGAATGAATATGTACACAACCTCTGTAGGTCGAATTTCTGTTTCTTGAATATAAGATGAGAAACCCGAACAACCAATAGATTTCAATCGTCCCCTTGTGATTTGAATAATCGAGTTTCGATCGTACATCGATTCGAAAAGCAAGAAAGGTTGATGGAATTGGCCGGCACTCGATTCAAAATACTCTTACAAAATGATCGTTAAGATGGGTGTGACTATACGTTCGGATTGGACCGACGAAATTTGCACCAGTTATATCGTGTCGCATCACGTCCAATTTTCTCCCGTGATATTTTTCCAATGGCATTTAAATTTTAAAGGCGAACGCTGCACGACGTGAACGGTGGATCAATCATGGCTGCACGATAGCAATGACAGAATGGTGTTTATTAATAACTTTGTGACAGAAGTAACGTGCCTGTTTGAACGAACCTTCGATCCTTCGAGGCTTCGTGCCTTCGTGTTTTTCTCACGTAACGATAAATCACGATGTCCCGTTGTCAACGAGCCGAACGAACATAATGAAACTTTTCCGTTTCCACCGTATATCGTCCGCGCGGTATGTGTACGTGAACCGCTGGCGCCTATGACTCATTTCACGGGCGTGTATCGTGATTTTTTGCGGTTGAAACGCCGAGACGCCAGATCGTAGGAAGGAATATCGTTACATCCGCATTCTGTCTCCGAGGCGTCTAGATATGTATAGCTATGTACCTACTATCATATACATGTACGCCCTACGCAACGAAAGAAAAGGGAACGAACGTTTTAAATTCAAACAGTCTTTTTAACAAGGTAATTTCTCCCGCTGCCTGCTAACTTTTACGACATTTTTTAACCTCATTCTCAAGATTAGCACATTGCTTTAAAAGAATGGTTTATTATATGAGAGATAAAATTTATATGGCGAAATCGTGGTACCAAACTTTCTTTCGATTTACAATGTCAAAACAGGATCGGTTGTATTTCTTTCGAGTCACACTTTCTAAAAATATCTTCCCTTATGCAAGGTTAATTATTAAAACCTGATTATTTCTGCTTACGTTCGTTACAAACAGATTAAAATGTTATTTGTGACGCACACACCTGACTATATCTAACTGATATAATATAATTTGGATATTGTTTCGCATAGATAAATGTTGAGATATTTGTGTATACGTACATCTACCGATACGCTACAGATGGTCAGATATATCATATACTAATTGTACGTATGTATCATGGTACCCAGAGATCCCTTTACATGGAACTTGGCCTCGATACATGCTTCGAGGTAAATCTCGTCGCGGCAGTTATCGTTACAAGAACATTCCAGCATGACCTACATAATAACCCTTGGGCCCAGCAATGTCTGCGATATATCGATATTCGTTAAGCATGGAATTTACTTACTTATTGCAGACATCGTATTACGTATATGTATGTATAATAAAACATACCGTAGAAGGAATTCAGAGATGAGATCATGGCAAGTGCATGAAAGTAGGCGGTCGGTCGATTCAATAAACAGCAGCAGCACGAAGGTCACAGGCTTAAGTCATCCAATGTGTTAACATTTTTATTTTCGACTCGCTTGTTCTGGGCTCTGGCTTTATACGAAATATCTCGAAATCGATGATCGCAGTATCTCGTTAATCGTTGATCGTCAATTAACAGCGCAGCATTAACCGCAAAGCTATCGACGATAGCCGATAAAAGGTATGAAATGAAATTTTCCATCTTTACGAGTAGGTTTTCTCCTTACACGGGGTCGGTCGTTCGTAAGGCGTTGGAAGAACGAAGTCGGCGATTTGATTGACAGTGCGATAGGTGGTGGTACCCTAGTCTCTTACTCCATGTGGACGAAAAATTAACGACCATGTTCTTCGACCGTGAACCCCATCGACGCAACGCCATGTCTCGAGCAAACTTAATGTCAGGGGCTTTGCTCGTAACGGCGAGTTGCTAATTAATTAAACGAAGCGAACCTCTACACAGATAAAGCAGATATTTCTCGTTTCTTCTTGTTCACCGGCAATTTTATCCTCTCGTTGTTTTCATTATTGCTGCGCGTGATATTCAAACTGGTTCGATCGATTCAGCGAATCTTTGTTTCTCGCGTTTTTTTTTTTTTTTACGGTAAAAGGATACGCGTTTAGAATTTGATTCGATGCAATTGATACAATTTTCCAACACATACGTTATTAATCTCAAATAACCCATCGAATATTCCGTTAATTGGCTCGTTTCTTCCATGGTAAATATCATTTTTGATAACTTTACTCTTGTAATTTAACTAATTAATGTACAGTTTTGCCATATGCGCCGTTGGTCTGAAGTTTGAATGAACTACTAATCGCTATGTATTCCAGAGATTGCAAGAGGAAAAGTCGTTATTAAAAGATCTATCGAAATAAAGAAATGCTCATGGATCTATCGGAATAACTGTGTTTTAAAGGTTTCGTATCGACGATTGACCAGCACAGCATTAACCAGTTAATACTTGTATTATACGATACGCACTCCTTAAGATGCGTTTATATTATCCGTTCAGATACGCAATTAAAAAAAAAACCGATTACCGGTTACGGCGTGATTCTGCCCAAACAGACACGGAGTCGGAATGTAGATGTCAGTTTCTGCTTGAAAACGGTACGAAGAATAAGGATATTCCTCCGTCTCGTGTCGTACAGTGGATATCGTTCGTTAATCTTTTCACATTTATCTCTCGTAAGTGTCACAGCTTTTGAACGATACACATATACACATACGTTTCATTAAGCAGTAGAAGAAGTATTGAAGGAAACGTGAGAAACAATATCGCCGGTCTATCTGTCGTTCCATCGAAAATGTCCGAATCGTGATACTCAACATAACGCGTACTATCCGAATGTACGCGTTTACACTTTGGACGCTTTCCGACAACTTTCGACACGGAATATCTTGCCGCACGCGTGTGAGACGTAAGGCCGCGTCGGTATTCGCCAATACGGCCAGCGGTCGCTCGGTAGTGCCAAGACAAACGTCTCTTCGCTTGGGGAGTCGATCGGCGCTGCATAGGCATGCCGATCGATTTACCGACTGTTGTCGGTATAGAAATGTCTGACAATGAACGGAACCATGCCGTAAGCCGTAACCGTTCCGTCTCCGAACGAATATGTAATACGCATAAATCCACCTTCATAGTCGATACACCGCGAGACTTATTTTCAAAAGGAATTAGAAATAAAGTGGCACGATTAACCACAGAATTTGTCGAGTCAGAATTTCTCCTTGCAAAACAGATTGCGATCAAGCATTCTCCGTTGCCTTCGTATTTTACGATGATTTTTCAATGTCGCTTATCAATATCTTTTTATGTTATCCAATTTTGCGATCTTAACCCTTGGACAAATTTTTCTATTTTATTTATTCGCCTCGTTTGAAAAGAGCGAGACGGAACTTTGAAAAAGCGATAATCTTTTATTTCGTCGTTAAATTATTTTTTCTTTCTAGTTTTCCGTTTTTCAAGATACGTAAATATAAAGCGAAGAGAAACAGAAAGAAATTGAAACTTATTTGCTGCACGCGCGCGTACAGCGGTGCATAAATTATGTCTTGAATTTGATTAATTATTTATATGCATTCTTAGCACGCGCGTAGTGTTTATTGCTGCATTTATGAGTCATGCAAGACGCGCAGCTGCAATTGTCAGAATTGAATTTCTTTAGGATGATAGTGGCTAGAAGATCTTTGAAAGGATAACTATGTTTTTAGGGAATTTCTCGTGCCTTTTTTTATGTGAGAATCAATCAGTTGAAACAGAACTTTTGAACATATATTACGTATACATGTTATAAGGACAGTTACCTATATTTGAAAGACTCGTAACGCGTAACGCTAGATGGAAAATGACCGTTTTTCAAACGCATTTCTCCATAGTACAGGCTGTTCTGTATCTAATTTCCTGCAAGTTATCAGCATCCCTCCTTTGGCACCGCACATGTTTCACACACGTGTTACGCTATTATGTCAATCGTTACCACATGGATACCAAAATGCACCAACGATACATTCTCCAAGGACTAGCTTCCGAGGCATGTTTACTAGCATGTAAACGAACAAGCAACGTGAACGACAGGAAACACACATTGAACAAATTTTCTTGAATCTCAAATCTGTTTAGCCTTTTTTATATATTTTAATATTCTCGCGTATAATAGTGGCACGTTGTGTTATGTTGCGCTATGTTGCGTTATGTTGCACGATCGTTAGATTACGACGGTAAACGTTGAATCGGATCCGCAATGTTCGAGGATAGACAGCCCTGGTTTACAAATTCCGTTTCGAATTATTTGACCCGGAGAACAACCCTTTGGTTTGGTAACGTAGAAGCGAGTATATCGTTTGATTTGGATTCACTTAGCTCGACGAATCAAGCTTTACCTTTCGTTTGTTCTCTCGGTATGATGTTTTCGCTCGAGTGCCCGAACGAATCTAATCTCTCCTTCGAGAGGAGGTTGAAAAGGCAGACGAGAGCGTAAGAAGGCGTATAGATTTCGAAATACTTGGAACATTTGGATTTTCTATTTGTAATGAGGCGGACCTGATATCAATGGCAAAACAGGAGCATGGCATAGTGGTGGTAACTGACGTTGGAAATTTCTGCAAAAAGATACGAGTTAGGGTGAAATATACCGTTAGCAGAAAAATTTGAGTATATCGCGAGAAAACGAGGAACGAATATCAAGCGAGACGTAATTTGCGAATTTTCTAGCCGCAACAGATTTCTTATTAAGCATGTATTTGTTACAGCGACCTGACAAGCGTATCGAACAATTTTTTGCATGTGATCAGGCAGGTCGCCTGCAGTAGTCAAAATATCCGTACAGTTGTATCGTACGCACGATACGGTATCACAGTAAATCCGAAAAGGCATACCTATGTATCTTACGCCCGCTCATAGATCTACCGGAACCTGTGTAGCTGACTTAAAGCTTGTACCAACGAATTATACGCGGCGGATATGCGCTGTTAACGAACGGTAGCCATTAACCCTTCCATATAGAGCTTCACATCGTAATGTTTGCAATATTTGCTCAAGGACCAAACAAATATTTCCAACGAATCGGCTAAATAAGAAGATTTTTTTTGAAACAAGGCGAATTCTGTTTTACGGAAAATCAGCGAAATGTTGGCAAAAAATGCGTGGTACACGTGATTCTCGCCGCGAATGTAATAATAGCCGAATCCCAGGAGGCAAGTAGTCGGGCGGGCCAGTTCGCGTTCTTCCACACATCCGTGGAGTGCACTTTTCGTCCGCATTTTACTAGCCACTCTTCCAGCGGCTTTTCACATGAAAAGAAAAGAGTTTGCACGTAGGCGGATTTAGAAAGCACATCCACTCGGTCGGACGATTTTCTCCCGATTTTTCATTTTTAATGTGTTTACGTTAGGTCGGCTAACATTCAAAATGAAACGTTACATACATTATTTGTTCCGATCCGTCTTCTTTCTTTGATCTGTCATTATCCGATTTATTCTATCTGATTTGATCTGTCGTTATTCGTTGCCGAACGTTGATAGATAATCTCTTAACCCCCTGTAACCGGATTAATATCGACTTTGCTCTCGAAGAAAACAGATAGTAGCGCAATTACCTGCCTCTCGGTTTTACATATACATATGTATATACGTATACATTTACAATTCACTCCATGTTACGGATGCTCAATGCAGCGCCATTGCCGAAGGCTCCTTTTTCTATTTATCGTATTAACGCGTTGCTCTTCCAAGTTTCGTGTCACACGAAAGCTTTCAAACTCGAGCAGCACTTTTTTTATTCTTCTCTTTACGTACATGCTCTATACTCCTGAGTTGTTTATCGAGTTTGGTAGCTAACTCGAGGACATTTGGACAAATGTTAACGATGATAACGAGACGTGAATATCGCAAGTCATATTTCGTTACAATTAATTTAATTAGTAATCACAGCACGTTATCGCGAGAATTTAACGGATGAAAAGACGATCGGAGAAAGGGAAACATGTGCCAGGCAATGGGCTTCGAACGCAAAATAAATTCGTGATTCGAGTAAATTCAATTAGTTCGAACTTGAAACGCTCGAACGTTTCCAATCCTGTTTGGACGAGGCTGGAAATGTTTGGTGCAGGCAAATTCACAATTTTGCAACCGTTGCGCTTCCTTTCGTTTGATCGAATGAGATTTAGCTCGTGTGGGACGCAGTATGGCACGTAGTATGGCATGTAGGAGCGGTGAGCGTATGATATGGTAAAGTATGTACAATGTACATACGTACACATAAATATTTCTTGAAATGGCTTCAACGACGGATGCTGACAACGGTGAATCGAGAGACTTGGCTATCGTTTTTGCTGTATTCTGCACGTACGCTTTTCGATCGATGCTTCGGCTTTTCGGCGAAGATCATAAGCGCGCGGCTGCCGCTTTCTTACAGTAAGCAGCCGTGTAGATCGTAGACGAATGTTACGATACGGCCGCGTCGTCAACGATCACTGCGACAGCATCAAGGGGTGTGCCATCGTCGTCGCCTTTAGGTAAAAGTTTTCTACTTTTCCTTTCCATTAGACTAAGATTTATATCTGCCTATCGAATAACTGCGTATATATATGTATACACTTTGTTATATATGTATACTTGTAGCGTTGAATAGAAAATAAGATTTGCGATTGGCTATAGTCATTTGTAGATAAATCTTTCGCAAGTTTAAAATTATACGTACCCCCGTGCTGTTCAGGGGTCGTTGTTCAATAGTTAACATCTCTACGTACGAGTTATGATTCGATTTTTTAGATAGATTAGCGTAGGAAGTGGAAAGTACGTGTTATACTTAAATATAAGGATATATGATAGCAGCTATATATAATAAAACATAGCTACTAAAGGAACAAAAAAGCCTTTTCTGAAACCTAACTGTTACGTTTTAATTGGGAAACGCAATGCCGTATTTGCACGTGGAATCGAGCATTTTCAAGCACTTGGAGAGTTTTAAAATCCATGCAGTCAGAAGCGTGCATAGACGAAAAAGGACCTTCGTCGTCGATCCGATCTTTTAATTCAGACTACGACGTTACCATCTGCGAAAATCACGCTGGTCCAACCGGCAATCCCGCGTTCGCTAATATCGCTATCGAACCATGAAATTCCCAGCTGGAGACGATGCCTGATATTCCGCTAACATTAAAGTTGCGTAATTGCATCGCTGCGAGCGCAATGGGAAATTCCAAACTGAATCGGCTTGGCCGCTTCCATAACGGCGATACAGCTGCACGGAATTTAACCTGTTAACAAATTAGCCGGGGGATTTGTTAATCGGGACTCGTCCGACGAGAGCCGGTGGTTACATAGCGTATGATTAAACCACCGATCGAAATTACACGAGACTCGTTAATATTCTGTAATAAGTGTAATTAACTCGGTTAGGTGTTGCGATAGGATAAATCATTTACATTCAAATGACGTACGAATCGATATATGTATATATATATGTATATATATATATATATATATATATATATATATATATATTGGCTACGATGTTTGAATGGAGGTTTAATTCTATATTTATAGAATTAAAAATAATGCGAAAACAATTTTTATAGAAATCCTTCATGCACGGCGGTATAACATTCGTCGGTTCTCTTTTCTTTTTGCTCGTTCCCCTTGCATTTTCTTTGTTAGCTATTTTCTTTATTCATTAGTATATATATATGAGAGAGAGAGAGAGAGAGAGAGAGAGAGAACGTTTCGGTTAATTAGTTCTTACGATTGAATTGAGAGGTTAGAAATGTTATCCGGCTGTGATGGGACGCAGTAATTAATTTTGCATTTGCAATTTTAGACGCGAGTGATAATCGGATTAAGAATAGAAAGTGAGAGAAATGTTATGAAAAGTGATCGATGGGAATAACGACAGATAATAAGAGAGAGATAAGAGAGAGAGCAACGTGCTTCGTTTTTCTGTCGAAACGAGAAATCATGCCAAAAGACCCTTTATTAACTTTTCTATAAAGTTTGAGACACAATGAGCGCGATTAAACACTGCAATTAGATAAAAAATTGCTCGATATGCACATATTCCGTCCCTTCTTCGTTGATATTCTCACCCTTCGCTTCGCGCGACGGTGGTGATAACGATAATGATAACGATACAGTTTGATTGTTTCGAAACCGGGAACATTCTCGTCTTCGGCGAAGCGTTTCTCGGTGTTTCGTCACTTACATCGTGATTTGGCCGTCGCTTCGCATCGCGCCGGTTTCGGGCTCGCTTACTAAATTTAGTTCGTTGTCCGAAGGCACCATCTTGGAATAATTCTCTATCGGCATTTAAGCTATTTCGAAAGCTCTTTAAAAAACTCCGGCAACGCTTCTTCGTATTTTGTCGACACTGTTCAACGCGGCTTAAAACGCTATTACATCACGTCAGTCAACTACCGACATTTCATTTTTGGGAAAAAGCTAACGCGACTCTTTTCATTTCCAATTCTCACACAGTCGAATGATTACCATATCGTGAAACACGTTCGATCGAACAGAGAACACGCTATACTTACACCTTACAACGCTTTAAACCAGACCGGCACACCGTCGCCTCTCGCCGCCATCCAGTGTCCCCCTTCCAACTATTGAAGGGACAGGCGTGGGAGGATGAAATTCAAGTGCCACGTTTAACACGTTTTTCCAAGACTGAACAGGACATAGTCGCTGCCGCCGCCGCCGCCGCCGCGTATTATTATTACAGAGCGGTGCAACAACCTCGCGGTTATTTCGGCGCGACTCCCGTCTCACGGAATGCACCGTGCAAAGGAAACTGGCCGGCGCTGCGTGACTCGGGGATGCGTGTGTTCCGGAAAAATAACAGATTATTTAGACGAGATAACAGCGACGATACGATATATTTTCTATCTGTTCGAATGCACGTTCTTTTCTTTCTGACGCTCTACTTTCGATCCACAACGCCGACGGTATGAAAATCCATTTGACCAACAGGCATCGAGTCAAGAACTTATCGCCTCTATTTACTCTAGATACATGTAACTCCGTCTTCCTTTCTCACAGTGTGCGGTGTATAGGTTGACAGAGATCAAGTGGTGCTGATGCGATGGTAGAAAGGTACGATATTGGGAGAATATCGTGGATATCTCCGTCTCAACGCGATTAATACCCAGACGATCGCTGATGGATATTCTTAGATCCTGACATCAGCTTTCTTTCACTCATCAACACTCGTGTTCTTCTTTAGCGCGTTGATTGGCATCGGTGTTATTAGCGACCAGCGATTAACATTAGATTCACTAACGGAGCTATCATGCCGAAAAACCGCTAACGCTATTTATTGAAACATATAATATCAATTAAATATTTGTAAAGTTTTTAGTACTTTTGACATTCAATGTCACTGTAAAGCTAAACGCGCTAAAACTACAAAGCGCTTTAACGTTTTAACGAATTTATATCGGTATTTATATCGGTTGGGTTCATTCGGTTATTGTATCGCATCGCGTACATCCTGTCAGTGGAAACTTACCACGACACGTCGCGTCACGCGCCATCCCAGCTTCACAAGTTCGAAGCAACAATTTTTAACGTGATCGGACAATTTGGTTAAGAAAGCGTGTCGCATTCGGATATGTTGGCGCTTATCTAAAATTTATTACCACGTCGCGAAACAAATCTCGTCAAATGAAACGTAAATCTACATCGATCGGTAGACGAAACAGTTATGATTCGCGATCATTTGGAAATAGGAAACGATTTACCGGAAACTTTCCGTATTTGTATATCATATTTTACTATTAATAGTTATCTTGTATCTTGTATCTATCATCTATTATCTAGTATCTATATGGAGAATTATAAAAACACCGTTTTTTAATTACTTTTGTAGGGAAGAAAGGAAAAACAGGAAAAGCAGGATTTTCTCGTCAACTCGATACGCGGTACATATCCGCTCGTCAAACGTAGCTTTTCATTCGCGTTATCGCAATAAATCTCGCCAAGCAAAATCTCCGATAATATTAAGTCCTACCGCCACGAATCGATTGATTAATAGACCGTTTTCCACGGACAGCGGGATGGTCCTGATTTCCCGCGGTTCCGCCGCGAAATACCCGGAAAATCCGCATTTCGGTATTAGGCACGATCTGCCATGAAATCGCGTGTCCGATAACCGCAGACCACGATATACCATCCCGAGTCCCATGTTCCACACGTGTTTCGTCATATACCTATGTACGTAACATAGCATGTACATACTACACACGTACACCTACACACAAACGCGCGCACACACACATACACGTACGCACGCACAAACGCGCGCGCGTTTTTTACCGAGACCGAGTCGCGCGCAGCCTAGCGCCATCGAGTTTCTTCGTATCGCGGACCATTTTCAGGCTGGTTTCTTGATTAGAAGGGCGAGTGAATCGGAGCGGGTGAATCGATACGAGGTCGTGTGGACGTCGATATCTTTTCGCGAAATCGTTATCGGAGATAAGGGCGGCAATTGCCCGACGAATGAGAAAGTACACTGGGGATGGATCGTTGTCGAGTCAGGTATTTGCGATCTGCTTCTACTTCGTCAAAGTTTGTCGTCGTCGAGTTAATCTTGATAGGTAGACGATATAATGTTCGATGTCGAGTTATTTCCAACGTTTCAAACAGATTTTAATGCAGCCATTGAAAATATTTTATTCGACTACCGTAGACCATCGTTAGATTATTATTGATTCACCGAACTCGTGTAAATATGTACCTACCCCGGCCTTACTTCGTGCTTCCCTCTCACTCGTGGCACGAGTCATCCGCAGCAATCCCCCAGTGCGAAACAGCGTAAATCCAGCTTTACATCCTCCCGTGCTCAGACTCGTCGTTCTTAATAACTCCGTTACTGTTTCAACTTGATGTTCAGTTACCTTTGCAGAATTTCTTGCTCGACTTCCGCACCTCGCAATCACACGATGCGTCGCTAATCCGAAATTCGTTAGTTCGAACAGGCGCTTTCGTTAACGAATCTGTAGATAATGAATTTTTAGTCGCCTAACAATAAGGCAATTGTTAGCGCCGTTCGATATTCTTCTATTCCGCTTTGTCAGGTCCAATTTAGATGGTTTTGCGCGCGAGACACACGTTCAACATTGCTTTAAATATTCTAGTACCAGATCGGAATATGTTTTCAAGCTGGTGAAGAAAGAGAGAAAGAGAGAGGGAGACTAACGATAAGCCTATTCTCATTTGTCGCTGCGGCAATACTTGTTTCACCGCGAAAGAGTAAAACTGACACTTGTCGGATTATTTTTGTTTTTGGAAATCTGTATCGAACGTTACGCTGGCTCTCTATCCTGGATACACTTGCCAATGGTAATGTGGGGCATTAATCTAAGATTAATTTCGAAATTGACATGTTGTTTCATACTCGTTGTTTCGTACGGCTAGCTAATAATAACGATGGTTGTTAATAACAACATCGTTATATTTTTCCCTATTTCATTCACGTTCAGTGAGCTGGTGAGTCGAGCGAGAAAAGAGATAATAGTTTTAGTCAGTAATTCTTAGTACGATACCCGATAACAGAATCTATAATTTGGCGAATTGAAACGTGCGCCTAATAATAACGTGCGAGAATCAACTAACGTGTAATGTACAACGCATTTTATCCTCTTGTACGTATGTATATCTGCTTTCATGCAAGCCTGTAACATCTTAAACCTCTAATTATTGATAACGTAGTATCAATAATTATTCATTAACGGAACACTTACAACAGGCACTTGTTTTGAAGAAGATAGGAGAAGAAACCGTTGGTCATTTTCTCCATATCGTTGTGTATTTCACGTTAACTTATTCACTAAGACGCTCAAAAGGCATTCCAGGCTTGCAAAACTTGCTCAATGTCCGAATATTCTCCTTTCGATGTGTTATTTAAAGGCGATCGTTAGACGAATCTCAACCCCTTTGGTTTGGCCTTTCATCCATCGGCATGCTAAAAATTCACTCGTCAGCCGTTTTCAGAAACACCGATGCGTCTCTCGTCCAGCGATCGTACAGTTGTTAATCCAGGCTATCGAAGCTGTCCAATCTCGAGTTGTATGCCATTCGGGATCCACCGGTATTCGAAAGACGATCAGTCGCGATTAGAATGACGAACGGGTAGTATAGCAGAGTAAAGCAGAGTATTTCGCTTTGATTCATGTCTGTACGACGACGATGACCGCTCTCGAACCCTCTCGCACGTGTTCACGTTTTCCATCAACCCAAAGCCCTTCTCCACTTGCGCGTATTCGAGGTGGTGCGGTACGGCGCAGTCAGAGGCTTTCACGCTGATGAATGGCTGGCAGTGACGCGATTAAAGGGACATGCGTGGAAAGCTATCGCGGTCGTTGCATTCTCGAGCACGTTGCACGTTCGCGATAACGATGAAAAGATGATCTGACCGTTGTGCTCTCTGTGTTACCTCGCGACAACAACAAGATCCGCACCATGTGTACCAGCAACGTGATGTTTACTTGACGAGGGGCTGCTTGCTCTGTGCGTGTGCGTTACCATGCGAGTTATTAACTTCACGCGAGAATCCAACGATTGCGTTCGCCGATTATCTACTTGTTATCAACACGATACGCACACACCCACACCCACATACATCCACATGCACCCACACAAGAACGATCTTGTTTTTGGGATATAATAGGCGTGCAAGCGAATAATCCAAAGTTTATTTGAAAGGACAATACTGTATCAGGCAAGCGACGAATATCATCGCGAAAAATACCGCGTTTTTAGACAAGATCCAATGGTCAAGTTATTCTTGTGTCTCGTCCACTAATTAAAAGTGGGTATCGAATGAGGCGTATTGCATCGATCCGAACAGCTAGCAATCCGAAGGAGTAATGTCTAGCGAATAAACTGGTTGCTGCAATACCTACCAAACAACGCTCGTTATGATGTAATGTTACGACGATGCTCGTTAACGATCGTAAAAGCAGCGTGTGGCTTGGCATTGCCGTGCAGCAGCAATTTCAAGGAACGTTCTCCTTTGTCGTTTGTCAGTGTCCTGACGATCGAAACTCGCATAGATGGCAACGACGAATACCTTGGTCGAACAAATCTGTCTTTTCTCAAATAAACTGTTGAAGGCTCTGTCGTACATGCGATTATTTACGAAGCGCGGGTGCGGTGGTTGCAGCAGCCTCGAGTATAGACGCGCTTCTGTAGTATAGACAGCGTACAGGATCGAGCATGTTCCGTGGATCCAGTCAGTCACGGCAATTTCGATCCCGTCCTCCGTTCTCCGTGTTTTCTATTATCTCTGTCGGCCATCCGAATCCTGCCTTTAGCGCAAATCACGCCTGATTGAGGTTTCAATCGGAATTCGTGAATAGAACTTGATTTACCGGCGTACATACACACGTACATACGCGATCAGAGATGCAGAGATTGCCTCGACCAGTCGCTTGCTTGCATTTCCCCCTATCGCGAAACGCAAACCACCAAAGATGACTGGTTTAACCAACCCCTTCTGTCCCCATGCGCACTTGTCCAGGCAAACAACCTGGTAATGATTCGAGCATGAAGTTATTAATCGAAGAGAAGCGTTGCGGACAGCGTTCGATAGACCGATCTTTGCGGTGGGTAATTTCGGGGTGTTTTGTGCAACGTGCAACGTTGAACGTTGCTATGACATGTGTATTTACATTTTCGTTAATAGATTAGATTCGACAATACTTTCCGAGGTAATAGCAGTGATTTCGTTAAATACCTAAAGGAAACTTCAAAGTACGCGTTACACACACTTCGCAGAATACTGCGCATTACTTATTTGGTTCTCCGCGTGCCATGAATATATAATCCTATCAACGAGACCAACGGAGATTGCTCAGATTTGCTGCTTTAAAGTTAGCTCTTGGAGCGTCGTATCTTGACAATGCCCATCTACGCTCGAGAACCGCACCTCTCTAGCAGACTTAAACAAAGTTATTTTTATTTCGTTTTCATTTAAAATTATTAATAGTATTACAAGAGCATATGCATAAATCAATCCAGCATCTCATTTAGACGATCCATTAAATAGAATTATTAAACTGGCAAACTGATACGCTGAAAAGTACGTCGACTTTTTCTTTGGACGCTCGTCCACTTCTAAAGCGAAGCTCTACAATACCCTTTTATCGTTATTTATAACATAACATATTTCTTAACAACTTTATTATATACTTATTATTGGGCTCGGTTCGTACAGCAACAACAACAACAGCAACAACAACAGCAGCAGCAGCAGCAGCAACAACAACAACAACAACAAAAACAAAAACAACAACAACGACAACAACGACAACAATTTGCTAACCAATAGTATTACCGAATTAACAAGTATAGGTAGATATATTTCTGTAACATCAATTGCAGATGCTATAATATAACTATCTATATATACCTCTACTTAGTTATAATCATACCACCGAACCATATAATAGCAGACTAGTACTTAGCAAATCAAACTTATCCAAACAATCTTCGTAAAAATGAAAAAAAGATCACTTCAAATGAATCGATTCGAAAGCCCTTCTGCCTGTACATTCGAATCTTCTCGACAAACGAACCGATCAATCGAGCCCCGGCCGTCGCGTCGCTTTGATTTTAAACGTTTGGTCGCGTTTGTTTACTATTCCCGATATATTTATCCGTTTCGTTTGCACGGCGAATTCACCGATGGAATTTACGTACCAGTACGTCTGCTATTCTGGCGCGAAATTTTCCAGCATAAAATTTTAACTCGACTCGATCGGTTGTAATCGTTGCGACGTCAGTCCATTAAACGCGTTTTTCACCAGTTTAAGCGGATATCACGTACTTTTACCTTTTGCACCCTTTACGATGCAAGTTACATCGATCGATCGTTTGCAACGTACGTTCGCCTGTGGCAATCTGTTTCGATATCTTTAAAGTGGAATAATGGTTTTAAACTGGCTACTATGTGACGAAAAGATAGAACATTGTACGGAAATAAGTTTCGTTGAACGCACGGAAATTATTTTTGCAACCTACGCAAGTCTGAAACGAAAAGATCAGGAAACGCATAATCTCCTTCTGTGTCGCGATAAACGATATTCAATTTTCTGTTTATTGTCTGTTACAGAAGTCGAGGAACGCTCCAGCGGGAAGGCGCGTGGTGGTAAACTAGCGCGTCGTGCGCGCTCCTTCAAGGAGGACTTCCTGGAGAAGCTCTCCCACATGCGTTCTCCTGGTAGCGGAAGCGGAGGTGGAGGCAGTGGAGCGGCTACGAGGGCCGCCTCGCCCTCCTCGCCGCGAACACCGCGTGATAAAAGCGCGCCCGGTTGCACCGATGGCGCGACCACCCTAGACAAGAATCCCCTCCGCGACCTGCATATCCACGTGCGACAGGTGCAACTGGCACTGCTTCACTTCCGAGACGTCGTGTCAAAGAAAAAGCTCGAGATGCTGCCCGGCAACGGCACCATCGTCCTCGATACTGTTACCACCATACACACTGTGCTGAAGTCCTATCTCCTCTACGAGAACAGGTAAGCGAATTCGATCGTGATCAAAGTATCGATTAAAAACCGATATTGACCGAAATGAATGAAAAACGAAAAAGCTTGTAGATTAATCGAGTGACTTGGTAGAAAAAAGATATATTTCCTGGCTGAAACTTTGAACCGACTACTTTCATCTATTCGATATCGAGGATCGCTGGTGCGCGTGAAAATATATGCCAGATATTTATTTTATAATTTAACGTTAAGCTAAACGAGTAACGCGCAACACTGCCAGGGTCGTCGAAATGTTCGAACAATTTCTGAAAATTTTATATCTTGCTTTTAATTCTAAACTAAATTTGGTCATTTTCTTCGTTACTTGCTATATGGAAAAAGTTACGTAACTCATGGAATTATATTTTACGTTTGTAACATTCGAAGTAAGTGTTTCGTCTAGATAAAATTCTACATTTTTATATAAAATGCTTGCGTGAACTAATTGTTCGAGGTGACGCAAATTTATTCCGTGTATAAGTCAAATATATATAGTAACAAACATTGAAAAAGTATTAAAAGTTGATAAGCACCGTATCAATTATCGTATAATTACAACTAGTGGGAGCTAGGTATTTTCAGATATATTGGAACAAAACATGTATGTATATTGCAGCTTTATTTTTATTTTTATTTTTATTTTTATTTCTGTCCAACTAGTAAGTTTAGGTAAAATATTAAGATTAGAGATATTTTCTAGAGTCTCGAATGTAATATATGCTTGTAATTTCAAACTTTTATATCATCTATTGGAAATGCAAAGAGGGATGAAATTGTGGATGCTACCGAATGTCATAACTTTACATACGATATCGTTTGTAATCGCGACCTTCGTATTTTCTTGACGAAGCTCTACTCTGGGATCAGCGACGAACCAAGTGTATCAAGCTCTAGCACAATTATTAAAACTCTGTGACGACGTGTTGCTGCACGGTGACCAGTCCTCTGCGCTGGATACCGAGAACGTTACACACATCATAGGATTAGTGGAAGAAGCTGTGAAAAACTTGGTTGCCCTGGCGAACGAGAAGATTGCCAATAGACAGAAACCTGTCGTCGCTACAGCTAGTAATAGGTAATCTTTCTACTTGTTCTTTGGTTGAAGCACTGATTTTCCATAAATTTACATTCTTCCATACTGGTAAACAAAATTAGTTGTTCGATTTTATTAGTATAATTGACCAAAAGTTCGATGAAATCGCGTTTTCAGAACGTCGTCTTATGGATCGGAAATGACGCCGCAAAGAAATTCTTTGCCTGATATTCCGTTAACGCCAAGGGAAAGGCAGATTTTAGAGCAAACAGCTGCGACTACTAGTTTGGTCCGTAGTTCGCATAGTTCAGAGTCGATTTTAAGGGATTCTAGTCCACCCCCAAAACCGCCACTTCCCGAGAGGTAGTTTCTTCCTATGCTTTTTATAGATAGTGCATAACAATGCATAACAATGCATCTATTCTCGAATGTCACTACATACATACACTAAAAAAAGTAGTTCTACGTTAAACGAGTACGATTGAAAAATAACGTTTGGATGGTAAATTGCAGAACTAATATGTGTCTGTCGGAAGAAAATAGTTCTTCCGGTACACCGCCACCATTGCCACCGAAACGGAGAACGAGAGGTCAACAGTTGCTCGATGAATCCGAAGGTTTTTTAGCGTCTAGTCTCGACGGTGTTTCCCTACGAAGTCGATCTCCGGAGGATTCGTCGTCTCTTTTGAGCGCGTCGGCTGGCAGTTTGGATTCGGCCTTGAACCATTCCCGTGACGAAGATGAAATACGGGCGATCATGGGACCAAACGACGAGTCTCTGAACGACAGTATGGATCTCAGCCTGATGGCTACTATCCAAGGTAACCGATCCATCCTTTTATCGTATCATAGCATCCATTATTTAATCATGGCCAGTAAGAATGTGATAAGCGATATATCTTGCATAACCTCGGTAATACCGACTCGGTATCGAGTCAGTTTCAAGCATATTTAAAAGAAGAAAGTAATAAAGAGAAGCACGCGTAAACAAAATTATCATTTATATAAATAATATGTTTATATTATAGATTAACTTATATGACGTGGACTATAATACGATATTAGGATATTTCTTTGTAACGCACATTGTTTGCATTTTGTAATATAATTGTCTTCTGTCTTCTTTTCGATACATCTGTATTCAGTTATTAGCGTTAGACATTATGTTACTTAAATTGATACGATGAAATACCTTTTACACAAGTGAATGGCAACCGGAATGGAACCAAATGGAACCAAATGGAATAGGGATCTATGGCGGCACGTTTTCTCATCAAACTGGAATTAACAGTAAAGTAAATATATTAACAGTAAAGTATTCTATAGTCCCTGTATATCGTTTTAGGACACGCGGGTTGCACATAGTACGTCGGAATGTGATGTAATCTTGAACTCAAGCGTATTAGGAGTTTCAAATTTAAAGAGGAATCGTATAAAGCACAGTTTCACGGTAGGAGGTTCGAGCGTTGTTCCTAGTTGTTCTATTGGCTGTTCTGTTGGTTGTTCCCAAGAAATAAGAGTCCAAGTCGAAGGCGAATGTCGAAAAACTCTAAGGAGAATATCGTCGCAACATATCGAGTACCTACAGCGTAACCTAAAAATCGCTTTAGCTCGTAATTTCACCTTTATTCCCGGTTGCCATTCAATTAATGTCACTTATAAATTGCCAACAGTTAATCATCTGCTTTAAGTTTAAGAGTCAACATTTTCCAAAACGAGGCAACCTCAGCGTAGCTCCGTTTGTCAACATTGAAATATCGTATTAGTCGTATTAGTTTGTTCTATGAACATTTATATCCGATTTATGACAACGAAATTAGAACCATCCTGAAATGGTAGCGGTAAAACTATACCAGTACATTTCCATTTGTGTCGAAAGGTTCACTATGCGGACAATGCTTAGTCAGCGAAGTGGTCTTCAACTGTGCTTGTCTCGATCGTCGAATCAGTCTTACTGAAAATCTCTTAGAATACGTTGGGATACATATTTCGAAAATAATTAACTCTCTGATAAATAAGATTATGTGGTGTAACGATAGAAAAAAGTCACATTTAATTATATACATACATGCGTAAAAGTTTCATTTTTATCGATTGAATCAATCTTTTTCCAAACATTATGCAGACGATATAGAGAGAAAATAAATATATTGATTATTTTTTTACATTTATAGGTATGCAAGTTAATGGTAGTTCAAACTGTAGTTGCTGGGACGGTTCCGAAACAAACATACCAAGTACAATGTTATTGGGTCAACAAACTCCGCAAGAAATGCTTAATCCATTTACCGGTGGGTAATATAAAATCGTTTTATATTTGTCGCCAACAGCGTCAAGCTGAAGTAAAGGCGGTGCCGATGACGTTGCACATTTATAAATGTAAAGAAAAAATGTACAAGAGCTAAAATTATGCAAGAATTCCTCGAATAGCTCGAATAGCTAGAGCGAAGCAGGTAACGTAGGTGTCAGACCTTTAGACTACATGACTAAACAGTATAGTATAGATCTTCGTTCCGATCAGTCTAATAGGTTGGTATTCTTTTTCTCGATTCGTTTTCTAAATCTAGATTATCTAAATTAAATTTACCTTCGTAAAATAGTGCCTGCTGACAGGAATTGGGAAGCGTTGCAAAGTAGTCTTTTTGTAAGAAAGTTGAAGAACAGGCAAGTAAACATTTTTAAGGTGTTATAACGAACCATATGGCGATTATGTTGCAGGTATAGAAGGAAAAATGGAACGATTATCGACTCAAACGCAGGAATCCGGTTTCGTATCCATGCATTCGCAACGAAGTTCGTCTCAAAGTTATACTACCTCCAGTATAACGTCCAAAAGATCTTCTCAGCAAAGCAGTATTAGTTACAATTCCCAAACGTTTAATTCGCAACAATCGTTTTCCCAAACAAAACTGTCTTCGGATAATAACGGGTCTATTTTCACTCAGAAGACAATGACTAGTACGAAGAGTACCGTTAGTACAACAAACATTTCCGGAACTGGAGATCCTGCTGTATTAGAAAAATTGGTAAATGTGGGTGTTGTGTGTCGTGATTTTATTTCTTCTTACTTATAAATCTCTTACTTATAATTACTAAAAAACAGTTTAAACAATTTTCAAATCGAAATATAACATAGAAATCAAGCTGTTGTTTCGCTGACTATTTGCAGAAATTCTATATGTACTTGTAATTCTATCATGACCATGCAATAATTTCGATCGTCGATGCATCGTAGATTAAAAATTTGCAAACATCAACATGTATGTTCTTATTAAACGTGAGTTTCCGCGTTTCGTAGGAAATGGAGTCGATTTCTGCATCGGACGCTAACGGTGTGCCGCCAGCGTTGCCGGAAAAACGATCGAAACGGAGGAAAGAACGTCAACCGTCACAGTACGACAATGTACCTGAAAATGAGCATTTATCAACCTGTAGTTTACATACCAATAACGGCGATAATACAGATACCAGTAAACCCCCTCCACTGCCGCTTAAGAAAAGGCATAGTAAGTCGAATTATTGTTTACAAAAAACAACAGTAATACAGCAGATAATATTTAACACCATACTACGATTGCTTTATTGCTGTTGAAAAAATTCAAATAAAGTATCAATGATAATGGATATGTATTAAAAATGAAGTTGCCTGAATTTGAAGAGAATAATTATTAAACAAAATTATGTTAGAGATTATCTAGATTATATTAGAGTAGTCGTTCAGAATCTTTTCCACGTAGTAGGTTAAAACTGATACAATATTTTGTATCCCCCAGTGTTCCAATCAGTGGCATATTCTGGTAAGTGGGATCCTGCCCACGCAAATCAGCTATCCCTCAGCAAACACACGTTCACGCTAAGTTGAAACCCGTCGTTTCACGCATTAATTATACACGACTTTTAATATCTTAGCTTTTTGCGGCATGTTTTCGTCGTTATTTTTCATTTCATTTTGTCGAAATCATCAACGCGATTTCATTTGACTAAGCTTGGATATGTCACTCATATTTTTGGGCTTTTTCATGGCTTATATCTTAATATATATAATTGAAATAATGAAATAATACTAAAAACACATAGAGTAATGTGTGTGTATATATATATATTTTTTTTTTCTTCTTCTTACATACAAATTATTAAACTTTTAGATTTCATTACATTCTATCCACACTCATCTTTTCCTTTCATTAGTTAAATTATTTTGTCAAATCAAGCTCTATATATTTATTTGATTTGAATTTGTTACACATCGTACTTTATAAATATATTATTTCCATTGACGTTTCTGTATAATAGCTCTAAATTTCATTAACCGTAGAAACTAATCTTCAACCACCTATGTGGGCGTCGTCATTGTTTCATTAATTAAATTGACCTTTTCTTGCTAATAGTCAGTTAACACTTACGCTTCTTTAACTCTAGAATTAAGACAGCCGACTTTAGTTTTCGTTTCCACAATCGACTAGAGGATATATCTCCAACGATCCGAAATTTCCTCGATCTACACGATATTTGTTCATGCTTGCATCATCGTGATGATATTTATCCCAATTTTAAGTAACCGTTTAATCGCGAAGAATGTAGTCTTAATCGCGGTAAGAATGTCGTTTAACGGATTTCACTCTTATTCCAGTGAGTTTATAATAATCTGGTATTCGCTACATTACATATATGTCATTATCTATCGAGATACATGCTTGTGCATCAGTGTTTTTCTGTATTTTATACACTTGTGCTTTGATATTTTATTGTAACATGAATCACGCTTGTATGTACCATATATATACACATGTGTGATAAAAATAGAAACAATATACATACATGTATATACATATGTATGTACATATATAAATATATATATGGAATCGTATTTTTTTATTTATTTATTTTTCTTAAGTATATCATATTGTCTGGTAGATTAGAATCGTATCAATTTAATCGTATCTATTCCAGTCATGGCATACATGGAGATGTTTGGGAATTGTTCTCACAGCAACAACGATTTCATCTCTGGTCTTGGGACCCGTCATTCAGTGGCAGCTTATAATTCGATGCAAGCGGAATGGCAACAACACGAAATGGCTCTTACTACGACACAATCGTGCTCTTTCATGGCGCATACTATAACTACATTACATGACAACTCAAAGTATGCGTTTCTAGATATAAAAATTTATACATATCTTCCCGTGTTTAATATAAAAAATACAAGAAAGCGTGTTATATCTTTTTCAGTACCTCCATAACTATGGCACCATCAGTAGCGGAAGTAACGAATAATTCTAGTCTCCCACCAGCATTACCACCAAAGAGATCCCGTTCCATTAAATCAAATGCAACGCCACCGCCAATTTCGCCAAAACCCACCATTAGTATGCAAAGTATACATACAATCGAACCAATCGTAACGTCAACACCAATGAAAGTAGAGGAATCTGGTTGTATTCATGATAAAAAGGAGTTATCACCTTTGTCTCCAGCGAAGTTGGTAAATATTTCATAAAGTAACGTAGATTAACGTAGATTTGTATTACCTAGACACATCATTACTAATACACGCTACCCGTTCATTTCTAGAATAACGTTGCTTTGGACACTATATTACCGTCCTCAAGACCTGCGAGTAATGCCTTATCGTCGATTTCCGTCGATGATAATAACTTGGACTTGAGAGACGTCGATCAGGACGATACTATTTTGGATGAACTCGATATCAGCAAGTATTTAGTCTTCAAGAAACCAGACGAAGAAGGGCCAGATATAAGGGGTGGTCACCCGGATGCATTGTTAATTCATGCAACCAAAGCTAATAAACATGGTAAGTTTTCTATTCAAGCGTTATAATACGTATCGTAATACGTATTGACAAATGAGTAGTCGTTGAAGGATATAATGCATTTCGTATTCTTTCATGCTTCATAGACGAGAAAGAATCAGGTCAGTGTAATAATTTGTTGGATTTACTTTCAATTTTGCTGTAACTTAAAATTTCAACATATAAAATTGCTTTTCCTCTCCCAAAAAATAAATACTTTTATTATGCATAGGAAAATTTCTGCGAAACGCAATTAAAATAAACATTTACCATACCAATTAATTACCGCGTGCTTATTTTATTTACAGACTTTTTGTATCAAGAGGCGTTTCTAACAACATATAGAACATTCATGCAACCATTGGAGTTAATTCAAAAATTGCACAAACGTCATCAGCGATTCTCTTGTTCTGCTGACGTTATTAAACAAAGAGCAGCTCGTGAAGCATTTTCCTTGTTGGTCAGAGTTGTCAGCGACTTAACGTAAGTTTGCTAGAAAATTAACTAGAAATTAAAAAATTTTTTCTAAATATATCGCAAATAATTCAACGTAACTATAAAGAGGTTATTAATTTCTTCCAGCATGTCGGATCTCGATGATACCCTCTTGCAAACTCTAATGGAATTTGTACAGCAATTGGTATGTAGCGGTGATCTTACTATGGCAAAAGCTTTGCGTGTTAAAATTTTGGAAAAACACGCGGCGAAGCAGTTGCAATCTACACAACCGATTCTATCTTCGTTGAGTGTGACAACAAAGCAAGCTTCCCTTCTCGATTTCAAGAGTGAACAAATTGCAGAACAAATGACATTGTTAGATGCTGATTTATTCATGAAGATTGAAATTCCGGAAGTACTAATTTGGGCTCAAGAACAGAATGAAGAACGAAGTCCGAATCTAACTAGATTCACAGAACACTTTAACAAAATGTCGTACTGGGCTAGATCGAGAATACTGGAACATAGATTAGAGAATGAAGCGAAAGATAGAGAGAAATACGTTGTTAAATTTATCAAGATAATGAAGCACCTTAGAAAAATAAATAATTTTAATAGCTACTTAGCCTTGCTTTCTGCGTTGGATAGCGCTCCAATTAGAAGGCTCGAATGGCAGAAACATATTACAGAAGGTTTAAAAGAATATTGCGCTCTTATTGATAGTTCCAGTAGTTTCAGAGCTTACAGGCAAGCTCTGGCAGAAACACAACCGCCATGCATTCCGTACATGTAAGTACCTTTAATCTTTTTATTTCAATAATTGAAAGGCAAAGTTTTCGTCGAAGCAAAGTTCATCGAAGAGCTAACAAATATTCGAAGCACATTTTTCACTTACAGCGGACTTGTGTTACAAGATCTTACATTCGTGCATATTGGAAACAATGATTTATTACCGGATGGTACGATAAATTTTTCGAAAAGATGGCAACAGTTTAATATCGTTGAAAACATGAAAAGGTTCAAAAAAGGGTAAGCTCGCTCGTTTAATAATTTTTTTTAAAATAACGAATATATATTTCAATGTTATTTCTAAATTGAATTGTTTATTTATTTATTGCAGAACATATTCGTTCAAGAAACACGAACGTATAATAACGTTCTTCAATAATTTTAGCGATTTCCTCTGTGAGGAAGCAATGTGGCAGATTTCCGAGAGTATCAAGCCGCGCGGTGGAAAAAAAACACAGTCACAGAACTAGAATATATCAAACCCTTTCACCGCCTGCGTCTCAAAATCGAAAGGCTGAATCAGTAAATTAGAATGTCTGTAATTGTGATGTTTAGGTAAATTTACCTAATTACGAGCTGAATAAAAATGATGCAACGCTTTAAGGACGGTGAAAGGGTTAGCTATGTCTGTTCCGCTTCAACAACCTCTGTGAGGTTGTATCTCATTTTATGGAATATTCAGTCTCTATTGAAAAGTAAAACAGAAAAAAGAATGCGTATAGTCAGTCATTTAGATCAAATTGAAATTTGATGCGTGCGTGCGTGTGTGTGTGTGTGTGTGTGTGTGTGTGTTTGTTTGTTTGTTTGTTTGTTTGTTCTTGTTTTGTTTAAAAATATGAATTGCGTGCACGGATATCGATTGAATCGAAATACGTATAGAGAGACTTTAATGAATTGGCTAGATCAATCATGTCTCAATGTATTTTTGCAATTTTTTCCTTTTTGCTATAAGGTTAGTAAGGGAGAAAATCATGTTTACTATGGATCTATGCAATGTATACTTAAACGATACACAGCTGTAATGATGCTTAACATGGCATGATGGAAAGAGCAATCTCCTCTCTCTATCTCTCCCTTCCTCTCTCTCCCTCCCTCTCCCCTCTCCACTCTCCCGCACACACGCATGCACTAGCTCTTCTATAGAAATATACATATATACATATATATATATAATATATATAATATATTATATATATATATATAAGCTATTTATTTATTTGCTTTATATCGGCGAATAGCGATATGTAAAAAGTAGTAAATGTCATACATTTCTTTTTAAACTTATTTAGATATATATGTAAACGTCCATCATATAGATCTGTTGTAGATAGGCAAACTTATCAAGCGTCGACAGAGATACATTTGTTGACTTCGCAAGGAAAAAACACCAATTACGTTGATTAATGTAAAACAATTATAGTCTCAGATCAGTGCAGAAATGATGCGCTTTTCCGAACACGTGGCACGACTGAGCGTAACTGTTACATATACTATTGTATATGATTCTAGGAAACATTTTTTGTTGGAAACTCGTTAATAGATATCCAAGATTTCAGCTTTAAGACAAATGGTTATCTAAAAGTGCGTAGATAAATTAAGTGTAAAAGAAGCCCACGATTAGACGAATTGGATTGAGATATCATTCACATTGCCCTTGTACTTTCGCCGATAATTCTAAATACCTTTGATATCTTTTATTATCAGATTCCATTACTAGTTTCTCTGCGTTTATATTTTTCAGCATTGCTAATGAGAGTTTCCCTCAGGATACATTCCGATGGAGTAAAAGAAAATTATTCGATCAATTTTATCAAGATAGAAGAAACATACTACTGGGTCCTACAATTTTCTTATTCTTTGTTAAACGCGTCGAATTTTAATACGTTCATCGAGTTTATTTGATTTCTTAAGATAAATGATACCACTGTAATGATTTATGGCTGTCTGCGTGCCTCATATTATAGAGTGAATGAATTACGTCTATTAACGTTTCTCCAGTCTCACGTTTAATAATATAAATATCTTGTATGCATAATTCATGAACAAAACCAGAATAATCGGGCTTGAGAGATCTGAAAAAGAAAAAAAGAAAGAAAGAGGAGAGATGTCACCAGTACGTTAACGCGATATACGTACGATGGTACTGATCGTACACTTTTATCCACGTTAAAAAGAGGGCCTAAGCAATTGATGAGTAGCATCGGTTTATAAACACACACATGCCGTTAATTAAAATTTACCGATATAGAACACCGAGGAAGTAAAAGGTAAACAAGCCATAATTTAGTCTCAAGGTCTAGTTAGAGGTTAACTATTGTATACATACTTATATAAATTTGATAAACGGTTGTCAATTTCTAACACGTGCATCAAACACACGCACACACGCGCGCGCGCGCGCGCGCTTACACACACACACGTACACACACAAATTATATACATACATACATACGTCGTACACACGTAATATAGTTTTCAATTGAACTGTAAAGGATGAATAATAGACGTAAAAGACTCTGTTTCCATAAAAATAGATGCATCCCGTTTATCGCAGCTGTAAACATTTTGAAAGACGCAAACAAGGACAAAGGTTAGTACCGGTTATGAACTTTTAGACAAGCATATATCCCCCTATAAGCCAATAGTTCACAAATAACGATAATCATACGTGATTGAGTATGCAAGTGTGTTTGAAGACAACCACTTTTATTTAATAAGTTGGTACGTATAAAAATGGTTCGTCTAATATAAAGCTAAGAAAATGTTATTAACATTGTATGTAAATAGTTTGTGATTGTATTCATAATTTCTTGTATGTATGCGAGTGCCCATTTATAACTCATACAAATGCGCGCGCGCTCAGCATATTATCTTTATATTATCTTTACGCACGATGTAATTAATCTTATATACTTTTTAAATTATGATCGAAGTCATTGTGATGCCATTTTACATTCTCACATACATAATAGCGGGCACATTATCTGTATATTTTTTTCATTTCAGTTAGTTTAAGCCACGCAACGAACAGATATACATAAATTCTTCATAACAGAAGAAATAAATTAAAAAAAGTTACTACAGTGGATTCCGCTTATTTGAGCCACCGGTTAACCAAGGTAGCCGTTTATTTGAAACGAAGCTGAAAGTATAGAACCTGACCGAATAAATAAAAACCATTTGTAGATAGTCCTAATTTTCTTCGCATAATTTCATTAATTGAAGCAGCAGCGTGTTTGGTTCTTTTTGGTACTACAGATGACTGCAGTAGTCTATGAGAAAGAGAAGATAGCAAGCGGGACGGCGCGACATAGGGGCAAATAAGACTACCATTTCCTTTCTTTTCCTCATCGTCACGTGGCTATATCTTATTTGTAACGTAATATTTTCGATCAGAACGATTGCTTATCTGTATGATTGCATTCGGTGTATTAGATGTAACCAATTAGATCCGCATTCCTTTGCCTTATTATCTTTTTACAGACGCGTTACTTATGTATCGCATTTCTCTTTCGTTTCCGCTCGCTGTAACTTTGTCTTCTGAAAATATTCTCATCATTTTTTGTTATCTTAACTATCTACGTAATTCTGTATTGACCTATGTGATACTTGGCATAATTGAGACATCCGTTTAACCGGGCTAACGCTAGTACCGATGTGTCCTGAATAACCGAAATCCACTGTATTTGTAACTTAAAATTTTATTCGCAGAACACTAAGACAAAATATTAGAGATCGACTTGTGATACTTATCCATTTACATGCCATAAAAAGTGAAAGTAAATGTATATAAATACACGTACATATATCTTTAATAACAAAGCCAAATTTATCGATTTTTATTTATATTATAAAATAAACTATAATTTTTTTTGATGTAACGAGGAATTTGTGTATGCTGCATAATTTTACATTGCATAATTTTAAGGTGTCTGGTGTCATGTTCAACATTGATTTTCTTTGTAGTTTTCTTTTATACGTAGAATCATTGCTATTCTCTCCCCCCCCCCGCCCCCCGTCAAATTCATTACATTATTTCCTTTATGCATCACATCTACATCTCCTCGATGTCTGCTGCTATTACATATTTGTACATATATTTCGAATCGCTTCTATACTCTCTGAGATTTCGTTAACAGTTGTTTTACCGAAACATTTCATGCGAAAGTGTATTTATAAATGTATAATGTGACTATATCGATCGCCTTTGTCTCTATTTTCTATTATACGTTTCTTCGATTTACTGTTAACGAAATTCTCATGCAAGTTTCGCGTAGGCGTACATATACATATGCATATGTACATACAATTTAAGGATAAACGCTACAAAATCACGAGTGAGATAAAAACAGTGAATATGCAACGAAAAACTTAGACTCGATCGGTTAATTAGATAAAGGAACTAGACTAATTCATAGTAGGTGGACAAACTGCGAGAAAAATTAATTAATTTGATAAAAATAGATTGATAATAAGATATTTTTGAAGTTCATTTATTTTATACTTTATAGTACAACAATATTAATTACTAGTTAAAAGAATGAATATCCGTATATATTTATAGTTGGACAAATTCTAATATCGTGGTCCATTTTTTGTGCTCGGAAATTCTATAACAATCATTAAAGTACATAAATATTTGCTTTGTGAGAACATATTGAATCTATATTTTATTCGCCAAAAAATTCATATAATAATTCTATTAAGTATACATATATTATTAAAATGGATTACTATGAATTAAATGGCAAACAAAAATATAGGAATATTGAAAATTAATTTTTATTATTTATCCTTCCTTTAACTGCTTAGATTTACACTCACTTTACTTATAAACTGTCGTATAACTTTAGAATTAAAAGTATGGGCAGGACAACGAGTAGGACACTTTAATCCGAAGTTTATGCTTCAACGATTACGATGGTGGTGATCCAGATTGCCGGAAACTCGTAGTTTCTAAGATTTTCAAGAGTGTTTTCGAGAATATTGCATTAGGTATGGGTTATTCCTTGGGGCCGCCGTGACCGTGAGGCGGCCCGTTACGTAGACACAAGTCGATCGCCGAGCGTCGAGCGAAGCAGTTATCGCGTCGATTACGTTGTGTACTACTATTTTAACATTAATATACATATTCGTTAATACGTATCTCGAAAGCTGCTGCGGTTTTTTAGCAACTCGAACTATCACCGTTGTAATCCTTCAAGCACAAGCTTCTATTCATTGACCCAATAACTAAAGGGAAGCTAAAGTGTTATGTTACTTCAGATCTCTAATTTATTTAGAATTATTGAATTCCTTTTACATATTTTCATTCTATGGTCCTAATCTTGTACTACATGAAATCCTACAATGGTATGATTATATAAATTACTCGATGATTACGCAATAAACAAGCAAATGAAAAATTTAATTACCGATATATACGAAGACACGAGAATTTATGTATGCGATTAGTGCTTTAATGATTGCTATCACGCCAAATCTATCTTATTATCAATAATATTAGTTATACGTAGAACTAATACATTAATTTTTACGGCCGTATTCTTTCGACTTTGACTATGGACTAGCATAGGCAGAAACGTAGAACCGTGCTTTTCCATCTTTCGCTAAACTATCTTTTGCCATTATCTTGCAAAAAAAGAAAACAAAAGAAGAAAAGAAAAGAGAAGAAAGAAAAAAGAATGGAAAAGAAATAAAAGAAAAGAAAAAAAAAACAGTCTATAAATGGAAATGGACTCTAAAGCAATCGCTGTTGAATTTACTCTTGCGTCGCGAAACGATCGCAACGCTTTTTAATTACCGTATATACCTTGTACCGATGGTATTTCTGTGGCGAGGGATATTTACGGTTTCAACACGACACCTTGTACATACATATGTAGGTACTACGCAAGAAATTTGACGATCGAACGATTGACATCGATCTTTTACTATATATTTTCACAAAGAAAAAATCAGTTTCAGAGGACAGGAACGAGAAGTAGTAGTTCTCCTTGCGACATAAAACGCATACGTATATTATATATTATATATGTAAAAGAATAGAATTTGTCTGCACGTTTGAAATCGACGATGCAGAATCAATCGCGTGAAATAACTCTCGCCGAATTTCAATTACCTATGTTTCGAGTGTGTTATTCTAATGAGTAACAACAAGTAATATCATCCCTAGCGGATATCCCTAAGCATCAAATAAGTAGTAATTACTATTAATACGTTACTAATCTCTTATCGATAAACAACAAAAGATTATAGTATGTATAATTGAACATCTAAATAGATACGTGTAAGAAAGTGCAGATAGTTTACCGTGATTATCGACGATGCTTTGGTTAACCCAAATAACGTTCCGAGAAACGTACGTTCGCCAAAGTGCCAACTATCGCTATATAACACGAAAAAGGACATATCACCACAAGATACATACATGTTTGTATATGCTGCTATTTAGAGATGGCAGTAATCCTAATATTTTATTACGTCTATCGAAAAAGCGGCAAACTGGTTAGATATCATTCTCGGCTTCGATTCGATTGCTTTTAAATAATAATTCATCTCTCGATGAAAATGATGAACAATCAAACAAAATTATTCCTCTTAATGAGAAATTAATGAACTTTAATATAGAAGAATCAATTTCAGATTAAAATTTCAGATCATACTTTTAATATAAATATTAGATTATATTTATCGTAATCGACAAATTTTATATTTTATTGCAGCTTCACACAAGCACAAATAAGTTGCGTAAATAAATAAAGTAAATTTTTTATTTGAAAATCTTGGGCGAAAGTTGAACGTCAAAATGTATAATTCTTGTGAAAGCAACGACTCGTTAATCACAAAAATTATCGCAACTCTTAGACAGCCTACGTATTATTCATAAGTCGAGTGGTTCTAAATACTATTCGTATATGGAAATGAATCGTTGCTCTTCGTTTTTATAAATAATTTAGTAGTCACAAAGTACCATCGAAGGCACCGTTGATCGTATTGGATTCGTCCCTTAAATAAGATTTTCGATCAAAACAATTTAGGAAACAATTACTACGATAATTCCATAGAAAAGTTTTCATGCAATTATCAATCCACCTTGACGATTTCGATGATTTCTGATTGGTGTTGTAGAAATCAACATTTCGAATAACTTTTCTCTATGCATGTAACTGCCGCTAGACTATAGTTTACGAGATATTCGAAAGAAGAAGAAGATGAAGGAAAAAAAGAAAAAAGAATAGAAAAACCGTCAGTACCACACTGCAGTGAATTCTGTCTATGTGTAGCGCGTACGTGACAGCACGCATACGTTAGTACCGGTTGCAAGCCGCGTCTTATGATGCGATGTAGCGTCCGGATAAAATAGAAAGTCTATGTAAACCTGTATAAACTACAAACAGAAGATAAGAACGAAATACATATCATATATGTATAGGAAAGAGTTGTTCAGAATCATGCCCTCGACAACATATTTAAAAATTATTGAAATCGGTGAAGCGGATGATCGATTTTGGACAATTGCCATTGCTTTCATAAAATTTGTTATTAATTAAAATCAAGATTACATATTTATAGACAAATATTTCTAAATATTTTTCGTTTCTTCCTGGAATTACAATTCATTGCCACTTTTTTGACCTAGGTACGCTGTTATTATTAGAAAATACAACAGTTAGCATAGAACTGCCACGAAACCGTGTAAACTATTCGTGAACGGAAATAGCCAAAGAGTAGGCGTACGGCAAACGTTATTACAAGTCATTTAAGGGATCAATCCATTTCCAGTTCATATTCCAAAAGTTACAAACATCAAAAGCTACAAATCACAATTTATTATATCCGGTAGCGACGCAGAACTAATACGTATGGAAGAAAGAAATATCGAATGGCATTTATATTCTATACGTGTCTTATCTATATAGAACTCTGTACATGCGTATAGAATGGCAATATCATGAAACGAAAATAAGCGTACACGTAATTCGCGATTCGTATCTACCGATTGCGAGAACGAATACGATTCACTGAGCGTATCATTCGTAAGCGAGCGATTACTACAATCGTAATATTTCTAGGTCTCTTTTCAATATCCTCTTTCGCTACGTGAACAGGATTCAGACAACTGTATTTGAGAAGAAGCGAACGTAACATTGTGTTCATGTATTTTGATTTATTATGTGACTGGTCACATTTTGCTATGTATATTTTTCTTAACGTGTGTATAACACTCGCTGTTTCAAAGCTACGTGTTTATGTAAGAGCGCGATCGACGTACGATTAACACCTACGATCATAACCGATAGGTTTCCAAGAGGATTTCCTCTTCTTGTCACTAATATTATGTCGAACATCGTGATATGTGTACGAAATTTTGGATCGAATGTTATAGCTTTTTTGTAATAGCTGTGCGAAAAAGTGAAATAAAAATGTTAGAACTAAATATATCCTAACGACATATATAATCACACACAAATAGCATAATAGAGCTATCACCTTTAAATCACTTTAGTTCAATAACTCATCTATTGCCTATTATCGTTCCATCATATATCTAACCAACCTGAGCACGAATCGCAAATAATTCGCATTATGTAACCTTTCTTCTTTAAATATATATTACAATATCGCATCGAATGTACGCCTTGGCATTGATAAAACGTTATTTCAATTAAAAGAATTATTTTAAAATTTAAACGTATTTTGTGTGTGTGTGTGTGTGTGTGTGTGTATTCTAATTTTTAAAATAAAAGATAATATATATAAATTCTAAATATTTCTTAATAAAAATATCATCTTAAGAAAGGGTATCCTAATAAAAAAGATAATTATATAATAGAAATAAATATTATAAATATAGGTATGACATACATAGTACGATATAATATAAATACTATATAATTATTATAATGCAATATAAATTCCTTTTCTTGAATTTGAAACGAGCATTGCTATTGCGAAATTAATTTTGAGAAATTGTACGAAGAAGGACGATGTAAAAGAAGTGTTTAAAAATGGATTTATAGAAAAGTATGTATGTAGCTGTAACTAGTAAAACAGCGCGTTCAGACGATACGAATTTTAACGGATTCGGTAATTTTATGGAATCGGTAACGTCTGAAAGCAGCGTGCACACAATTCTATATCTTGATTGAAAATCTAACACTCGCACGTACGCTTACTTTGTTTAAAACGTGTTAAGAGACGTGTTTAAACGTGTAAAAGTATAAGTGAGAACATGGGCTGTGCAATAAAGATAAGCAAAAATAAGTAAATGTGTATCTAACTTCAAACCCTGAAACCTGATTGAAAAGCAAACATTATAATTCCAATGGTGGTTTAGTTTCGGACTTTGTTGGAACGTAGCGGCGGCCGGTAACCAATGCCGACGTATGGTATACGCTGTCCCAGACGCACAACTATAAGCAGAATACACTGCTGCAGTAGTACCGACAGTCTTTTGCGAATATGTACATACATATATATGTCTCAGATAAGAATCGCATGAAATTCTATATAAAATAAATGTAGATTTAATCAAGTAAGCGACACGTAAAGAGCTAGGTCAGCTCCGCGGTAAGGTGTCGGACTCGTCGCCATCTATCGGAACCGACTGGAACTGCGGCAAGATAACAAGAGTATAGAATGTACGTGGAGGTATCTCAACTCCTGTTAGACAAGGAAAGCTATATTGTGCGACAAGGACGGGCATATGTGACATCACAGACAAGGAGAACTATATTGTGCGAAAAAGACGGACGTACTTCACCCACAAATTTCACGATTATTCCTTTATTACTATTATTATTATTATTATTATTATTATTATTATTATTATTATTATTATTATTATATTATATAAATTTGATGCGCAACGCTAATTAATATAAATCTACGCACTCATATTTAAGCAATACGCAACACTAATAACGAGAGATCGAACTGTAATATCGTAGAATAGATTTGAATTAGAGATCGGTTGAAAATAGAAAAAACCGTGTACGTCGTCCTTCTGTGGTTCGTTTACATTTAAGAGCGCCTATGTGACTAAAGTCACCTAGTTCTTACAGAGATATGAGAAAAACAAGAAACAACGTTAGAGCAGATGGACGGTTTCGTGTTTCAAGGGCGGACGACCGAGAGGTCAGAGTATGCGAGTCGAAAAGCGAGTGTGTTGCGAGAGTCAGAGCTAATTGAGTCGTTGAAGAGTAGAGTCGTTAGAGGTTTCGAGTTGTCGAAGAGTAGAGTCGTTAGAGGTTTCGAGTCGTCGAAGAGTAGAGTCGTGAGAATTGATAGAGTTGTTAGAGAGAGAGAGAGAGAGTGTGTGTGTTAGATTCGTTGTGACGAGAGTGATCAAATAACTGTAAAGTTATTTGATATAGATACGAGTATTGCATTTAGTTCCGTTAAATGAATATCGTTCTCTGTCCAATTTATATCTGTATATTCAGTTTAATATTAATAAATTGTAAGTAATCGAAAAAAAAATTTCTATCCTTATTTTTCGATATTACAGAACTGCAACCATTTAAGAGGTTGCTGATGAACGATCACATTTGTACAGTTCTTGCAGCTGTATTGTGTGATCCAGGAACAGTGTTATGCCGCATGGGACAATACACACGCCATCCCTCGCTGTCGGGCCTTCTACGGCCCACGTGTCACGTAAAGTTGGTACTTGGGTGGTAGTAAGAAGGCTGAGTCGTAACCCAACTACTTATTTTCCTTTATAAAGCTTTATTATAAATGTTAACACTTACAAAGTAACACCGAACCGGAGAACAGGGGTTGTATGAGTACACCAACTAGAAGAGGAACAAGAACTGCCCGAGCTGGGTGAAGTCTCGGTGGTTGAGGGGCTAGGTGTAGGTTATGGTGTGGAGAAGTGTCCGAAGGTCGGGGATCGATGTGTTATCTATGATCTGGACTAAGGTGTGTCATAGCTTCTTTGTAGCCGATGATGCGTCGGAGGCCAGGGGTCGAAGCCTTTATCTATGATGTGGACTAAGGTGTGTCATTGCTTCTGTGTAGGCTATGATGATAAGGTGGTGATGTGTCCAAAGGAGTCCAAAGCTCGGGATCGCTATCTCATGGTTGAGATAAGATTGATGTCACACACGCACCGTCATTCCGATCCTCAATAAACCTAGGAACCCATTCTAAGCCGAAACTTCTAACTTAAGTGTTTTAAGACATACTTCCTAAGTAATCTTTTTTAACGGAAAAAGTCGTTAGGTCCTTAGGTTTATTACACGTTCGTGCAAATTACGGAGAAAGCAGGTATTTACCTAACGGGAAAGTTGGGATTTCCCGCGAACAATGTCACTCACGAGCCACATATGTAGGAGACTTCCTTCTCCTATTTTCATTCATTAACGTGAGCTATAACCAATGGGCATCGCGGATCGTTACCCTCACTTTCCTAACGAAAAATGTGAACAACGACTCCGCGTTCGTAGCTCAAAGGGATACCCCCACACCGAGCTTTCCTCCGGAATCACACGAAAACGAAACTCTCGTTCTCAAGCTCTAGAACAGCCAAATTCTCTTTCTTGGTTCGCATACGTCAATCTCTCTGTGTCTTATGTAACGTCTTATCCACATTGTATATAAAGCTGTTGGAAATACATATATTTTACATCCTGTTAACGCGGTGTTGTATCAAAATAATCACCCCTATCATCTTAACGGAAATCAGAGGACCGATCAACTCGTGGTGTCGATTATTATAATCGTAGCGGGAATTTACGACTCCCGTTGACGTGATATCACGCGAACGCGTCTCCCCGCGACTGGTCGAAAATACAATGACAGACATTGTCGAATACTAATTGAATAAAATCATTTAGTTATTTTTCATAGAATTTGATATTTCTTCGAGGAATCAATAAGTCTCTCGCAAATAGTCTCATAGATCCTTTGATAGATCTAACGAAGAAGTACCTAACCGCGATTACAGCCAATTAGTTCATATTATTCGCTACATAATTAATAACTGTATCACGTACAGCGATGCAGGCGGTATTGAAGAAAAAAGCCATTTTATGTTGTAACTATAACGAGTAAATTTACTCGTTCAACTTGAAAGGAATTAATAAAGAACCTGACTTTTAAGTAAGCATCCAGTAATAATTTTAAATATTTCAAACAGAGATGTAGGTGTTACTCAAGAAAAAGGAACATTTTATTTTTTAATTAGCACGAGTAAATGAACGAATATCGATAATATAATATAACGCTTAATATGAATTTTATTTGTTTGATTATTCAATAGCTTAACTTAATTCACAGTAACGTCATCGACTGCCGTTAGGCTCTTTTCCCTTTTTGTTCAAACTAATTGATAGTCGAAAACTAGTATTAAAGAAGTATGAATTTAGTCTTAGCTTGTAGAAACTATTAAAATGATAAAAATGGATATCGTATTAAATCGTTAAAGAAGCAAATTTACGATAAAAATTAAGAAATCGTTCAATTTGATTTTGTTATAATGGAAAAACCGTCTCCTGCTATGTGAAAATATCGTTACCGTTTGATTAACAAACCGGCATCTTGTCAAGGTATATAAGGAACACGGAAGTCGCGCGCGAGCTCTTTTGTGCCTGAAATTCCGGAGAGTGAACATCGAAGAAGAATTTAAATATAAGGTAAATAAAAAAAAATATCAAACAACAACATTGCAACTAGCAATTTATAACGTCTAAACCATTAATTTACAACACTTAAGCTATAAATTTATAACATTTAAGCAATTAATTTATAATATTTAAGCAATAAATTTACAACATTTAAACTGTTATTTTATACATTTAAGCTATTAATTTATAACATTTAAGCTATTAATTTACAACATCCAAGCAACTAATTTACAATATTTAAACTGTTATTTTATTACATTTAAGACATTAATTTCTAACATTTAAGCTATTAATTTATAACATTCAAGCCATTAATTTGTAACATTTAAGCTATTAATTTATAACGTCTAACCCATTAATTTGCAACATTTAAACTATTACTTTATACATTTAAACCATTAATTCCTAACATTCGAACTATTAAATTATAACATTTAAGCTCTTAATTTACAATATTTAAATTATTAATTTATAGCACTTAAGCCATTAATTTATAACGTCTATACCATTAATTTATAACATTAAAGCTATTAATTTATAACATTTAAGCTATTATTTTATAACGTCTAAGCCATTAATTTACATCATTTAAACTATTACTTTTTACATTTAAACTATTAATTTTTAACATTCAAACTATAATTCATAACATTTAAGCTCTTAATTTACAATATTTAAATTATTAATTTATAGCACTTAAGCCATTAATTTATAACATCTATACCATTAATTTATAACATTTAAGCTATTAATTTATAACGTCTGACCCATTAATTTGCAACATTTAAACTATTACTTTATACATTTAAACCATTAATTTCTAACATTCGAACTATTAAATTATAACATTTAAGCTCTTAATTTACAATATTTAAATTATTAATTTATAGCACTTAAGCCATTAATTTATAACGTCTAAACGATTAATTTATAACATTTAAGCTATTAATTTATAACATTTAAGCTATTAATTTATAACATTCAAACTATTATTTTATAACATATAAGGTATTAATTTACAACAATTGAACCATTAAGTAACAACATTTGAAACATTTAGTTTAACATCTAACTATTAATTTATAACATTTAACCTATTAATTAATAACAATTAAACCATTAATTTATTACAATCAAACCATGAATTTATTACAATCAAACCATTAATTAACGACATTTTAACCATTACTTAATAGCAATTGGAGCATTAATTTATAATATTTAAGCCACTAATTTATAACATTTGAACAACGATATCATGCTAAAAACTACTTTAATATATTCTAGTCTAGATCATCCATAACTGTTTTGATGATCTAGACTGGACTAATACCTCCCTACGGGGACACCATGGGATGTCGTGGGCCACCGTAGGGTGCGTGCACTTTGACCTTAATTATTCATAATGTCAATACAGATGTTAAGTGCGTTGCGATTCCATTCTGTACAATGATGCTTATCCATCTTGGAACGAAAAATAAAAATTTCTTCTCTCTTCAACCCCTCGCTTGCTACATAAAAAAGATTGTTCTCGTGATTTATCGGTTCACGATCGCTCAGTTCTTTCACACTGTCGCAGGCCCATGATCAAGTAGAGTTAGAACTCGACATTCTTGCCATTAGCTTGAATGATCAAGATCGACGTGTAATGTTAAATAACCCATGAGCGGGTCTCTTGCGTAGTCACCTCCTCGTGGTGAGACCTGGTAATTGGCATCCTTTTCCAAAAATTAATCAGTTGATTAATCTTTGGAAAACGATGCCAAGCTAAGAACTACGCACCAGTCCAGTTTGGGTCTCCAAAAGCCGCCAAAAGAATTTTGGATGATCTACACTGGACTGCACCGTGGGACATCGTTGGACACCGTGGGACGTCGTCGGTCCAGTGTGGGTCACCAAATGCCGCGAAAAGAATTTTGGATGATCTACACTGGACTGCAACGTGGGACATCGTCGGTCCACTGTGGGTCACCAAATGCCGCGAAAAGAATTTTGGATGATCTACACTGGACTGCAACGTGGGACATCGTCGGTCCAGTGTGGGTCACCAAATGCCGCGAAAAGTATTTTGGATGATCTACACTGGACTGCAACGTGGGACATCGTCGGTTCAGTGTGGGTCACCAAATGCCGCGAAAAGAATTTTGGATGATCTACACTGGACTGCAACGTGGGACATCGTCGGTCCAGTGTGGGTCACCAAATGCCGCGAAAAGAATTTTGGATGATCTACACTGGACTGCAACGTGGGACATCGTCGGTCCAGTGTGGATCACCAAATGCCGCGAAAAGAATTTTGGATTATCTACACTGGACTGCAACGTTGGACGCCGTGGGACAACGTTGGACACCGTGGGACACCGTTGGACACCGTGGGACACCGTTGGACACCGTGGGACACCGTGGGACACCGTGGGATATGTCTTGGCTATGTCGAATCCATTCTGAGCCCATTCTGTACAATGATACTTATCTGACTTGGAACGAGATATAAAAATCTATTCTTTTTTTCCACTGAATCTTGCGGTTATTTTGTGCACAGGAGTGCGTCGCGCGAGTCCATTGATTCTTCTGAAAGATCCCGATGTATGAAATCATTCTCTTATTTCAAGCCAATTTTTAACGAATTATCTTATTGTTTCAAATTGAGTTATAACGTCATAAACTTGCAACTTAGTAACAGTTGGATTCAAATACCTCGAAACAAGGTTTCGCGCGCGTTTGTGCAGTATTCTTTAAGTATATTTAAGTGGCGAACTTTTGAATCCTTGCAAATATTTTCCAATATTTATAACACGCGACTATAGTGTATTAGTGGAATGTATATTTCGTATTCTAATAACGAAAGTTCATAGTATATATTCTAATTGCGAACAGTATAATTCTTGCAAACGATTGCATTGCATTCGCGGTATTCGTAAGCATTTGTTCGCTATCGAGAAATATCTTACAATTTTCAACTAAATAATATTTTTCAAACTTGTTCCAATTACTTAATAATAATTTTTAAGTATAAAAAAATAGCAGTATTTTCTAAATAAACGTTCGATAGGAAAAAGAAGAAAATTGTCGAAACGACGTTTCGCTTCTTTCTCACCCCCCTCCCCTCACCCGCCCATAAACAACCACCATTTTCACCACTGGACTTTACACGGTTCCTGCCTGATGTTAGTCTCCCTGATGATATTCGCTGGGATACCGCAGCATCCAGGGTAACGTCCTCTGTTTCTCCGCATCGAACGGTGAGTCGCATGCATTTTTGTTCCTCCGGTCACTCAATCATGTCGTAGGATGAAAGGTCCGAATCGGCACGGGTGACTGGTTGTATTACGTAGAATTTTCTGAGCATAGTGACCGCGGGTATTTTTTTATACCCGTGAGTAGTAACGTTCTTTTTTTAAATTTATTAGTTTAGGATAGGTCTTCTTGCACAGCGCGATTATAATAATTAGTTTAAATACATACACTTGAGAATATATTCGTGTTATTTATAAGCATGCATGTTAACATTCCGTATGAATATTTGCAAATGGCAAATATATACACGAATATACTTGTTTGACATAAATATACTTGTTCTTAAGCAATGAATTAATCGTGACAATATTAAGTCACGTTCGTTTATTTCACTTTAGCTAGAATTTAAAATACGAGTTAAAATTCATTTTTTCCCGTACAAGAATATGTGAAATTTTACGTGCAAGAAGACACTTCGCGACAGGCAGATTTTTGAATCAAAGCAATAATTTTGAACACTGCTTCTGCACTTTCGAGTATATGCTTTGATAAAGAGATCGCCTGAGATTATTTCTTTCTTAGTAATATATTTGAAGTCAATTATTCCATTTGATCGAGTTACAGTCTTTTTCAATTAACGCTATCTTTATGCAATATTAAAATTTTGTTCTGATTTATTAAATTAATAAAGTAGAGTTACTTGATTACTATTAAATTAATAAAGTAAATTTAATCAGATACAAAGTAGTAAAATATAAAATCAAAGAACGTTAGTCCGTTAAATAAAAATTACACAAACTAATCATCTTTTTAGATCAGGATTTTCAGGTTTAACCCTTTCCGTGCCCATTGTCAGGATCTCATTCACGTGCCCAGGTGCTACTTGAATGGGAGAAAGACATTGGGCACGATGAACTAGAATTAAGTAATGTAATAATTTCTCAGCGACTGACGATGTGTTAGTGTATCGTGCACGACGTATTTTCCACGTTATGTGTGTGTGTTGTTAGGCCGTGGAATTGCGTCGCTTTTTCTCATTCCTTAAAACTTCAAATATTAAAAATGTCGAGACATATATCGATTCAATTTACGCCTCGATTCAATCACAATTTTTGATAATATCATCCACGCGATTAAGTGTAACCACGCTTTTAATATTGCCGTAAATTACAATTATAATTCCAAGTTTACTTACATTTATTTTAACGATATCATTTCCTCAGACGTGTTTTATCGCGTCTTACGCAATGGTCACTAGCCTTCGTCAGTCGATTTCAGGAAAACGGTACGTACCTTAGAGTGTGCATGATGTGTGTTAAGCTCGGGTGTCGGAGGCGTCCCGGGACGTCCTCTCTAGTGTAGGACCTTTGCGCCCGAGCGTTTGTGTGAGAACCGTGGAGCGAGTGTGTTGGTGTGCCTGTTTTGCCATTTTTAAATATAGCGCTAGGTAGGATAGGTAGTATACTTTCTGGTATGTCTGTTAATTATAAGTAGGTAGGGCCGGGCAGGTTGGCACAGTCTCTGGTCGGGTAGGCGCGTTCTCGTGTGACCAACCTGTTTCTGGAAATTTATTCGAAAAATCGACGGCGAAACTGGCACGAGTAGAGCATGCTCTCGTCTCTGGTTTTGCCTTTCGATTTTTCGAATTTCGCGGTCGCGGTCGCGAATGGGTCGAAACGAACGTTTATCGCTCGAGCACGCACATGCGAGTGGGCAACGATCACTGCTGTGATCGTTGGTCAGTCCATGTGCACTTCAATCAGCTTCCGCGGTTTATATTTTTATTTTCAAGTTTTTTTTTTGTTTGCGATTTAGAAGTCTCGAGCTTAGATGTAAGTTTCAGCGGGCATTGCGCCCGAAGAAAGAAGAGGCTATAAGCCGAAGAGGCCCGGCAAACTGCCACTCAAGAGGGCAACTATTAATGACTCCCCATCCTCTGGGTCATCCAGAGCATGGGAAGTCATTATCGTTACTACTTTGTCACTATGCTCGCTTTTAGTATTTGTAGTAGTACTAGTAGTAGTAGTAGTAGTCTTTGCTTTTTTGACCGATGTATATATCGGTCCATCGTCCCATTGGGCAAATCGCGGTTTTTCTTATTAGTGTTGCGACAAATTAATTGCGGGTTGTATTAGAGTTGCGAAATAACATCGCGGTTTTTCATTAGCGTAGCGAGAAAATGATTACGGTTTGAATTAGAGTTGCGATAAAATGATAATCGCGTTTGCTTTAGAGTTGCGAATTATGATATCGCGATTGTTTTTTGAAATTTTTATTATGAATTTTTAGAACCTTTTAGAAAATTGTACGCATCAGCATTTATCCTGTTTTCTATTATTTAAAATTAGATGATAAAAATGTTAGTTTTGAATTAATTTTATAGTATTACAAGTTGTAATATGTGAAGTATCTTTTTCATATAGAAAATAGTAATTTTCACTGAATTCGCTTTAAGAATTAGCGTTGCAATATTGTTCCATCGCGAGTTCTATTTATTATTTCCATTAGCGTTGCGATAACGAAAGATCGCGTTTTCTTAAGTAGAGTTGCGTTTACGAAATGCCCAAACTCTCCGACTGCATTTGTCGGATACTGGATCACACGATACAGTTACAAGAACTGTACAAGTGTGATCGTGCATCTGCAACCTCCTAAATGGTTGCACTGCAAAATGTCAGGCCCCCACTCGCGATTTTTCTTATTAGTGTTGCGATAAATTAATTATGGGTTGTATTAGAGTTGCGAAATAACATCGTGGAGTTTTATTAGTGTCGCGAGAGGATGATTACGGTTTGAATTAGAGTCGCGATAAAATGATAATCGCGTTTGCTTTAGAGTTGCGAATTACGATATCGCGATTGTCTTTTGAAATTTTTATTATGAATTTTTAGAATTTCTTAGAGAAGTATACGTATCAGAATTTATCCTGTTTTCTATTGTTTAAGATTAGATTATAAAAATGTTGATTTTTAATTAATTTTATAATATTGCAAAAAGCAATACGAGAATATTTGAAGTAGCTTTTTCATATAGTAAATAGTCATTTTCATTGAATTCACCTTAAAAGAGTTAGCGTTGCGATAATGAAATGATCGCGTTTTGTTAAGTAGAGTTGCGTTTACGAAATGCCCAAACTCTCCGACTGCATTTGTCGGACACTGTTCCTGGATCACACGTACAGCTGCAAGAGCTGTACAAATGTGATCGTAGATCGGCAACCTCCTAAATGGTTGCACTGCCATTACTCGCTATTAGTGTTGCGTATTGCTTAAATACGAGTGCGTAGATTTATATTTATTAGCGTTGCGTATCAAATATCGGGAATTTTCAGGCTTAATGTTTTTTTTTAATGGTAGATTAATTGATATTGCAGATATAACGAAGCACTCATCGCGTTTGATTTTGAAAATTTTCTGCTTCATAAATATTTGTAGTAAATTAGTGTTGCGAAACAAGAATATTCAGTTCCACTCTCGGCGTGTTGATCGGGTTTATATAGAGTGGAATACAATTGAATTTTAGTAGCCCTTCTGGCTACTGCTTTGTTTCCTTTTCAGCGCCCCTTATTACCACGTTTATTACTGAAAATACTGCTATAAGACATATTTCTTTGTCAGCGTTATCGTTACCATAACTGCTAAAATACAGAAATTTATTACGAATGTATATTATATATAGATTTACATATTTGAAACTGTGAGCGATTTCATGCGCAACAAAGTATTATAATGAAATATCTTAAAGTTGCTATGAAGGCTTCAAATATTTTTTAAAATTTAATTCATTGCAATTGGAATTTCCGCTGGTGATTCTTCATTCTTAGAACCATAACTTTTAACATTTCTTCGACCGCGATATTTTCAATCTTTTAACAGTAATGTAGAATTTTATAAATATTCGAATTTCATAGTGAATTTTTAATTCAGATTAAATTCAATTACTTAAAATTCTTGTTTTCAACGTAACCCTAGTTTCGATTAAAAAGATACAAATGATTCTCTATATTTGCTAAAATTTAATCAATAGTAATTTGATCTATAATTAACCATTATTAGTAGTTTATTTTTCATGTATAAAATGTTCTCGTTTTAAAAATACCTGTTTCTTTCATATACCACACCAAGTAAACGAGTTTGCTTCAAATTTATCAATTAGCAGAAAGTAGATTTCAATTACATATATGAACATTTCATAGCATATTAAATATGTATGCTAGATACCCAAATGATTTTTCTTCCATTGTCTGATTGTTCAGGCTTCTTCCCGTTTCCCCATTTTTAAAAGAAGCATATTGCGGTAACGTTGGAGTATATAACTTTTCGATATTTTCATAAGATTAGTACAATGAGTCGCATGTCTCTTCTGCAAGACTCTAAATTGTATATGCAGTGTCAATAGTTTCATTTCCATTCTTTCGTTCCAAGTTAGACAAATGTATCTTTGATACAGAATGTTGCCAGTACAGTACCGAATTATTGTACAATGTTTGTGCTGATAGATGTAATCGTTTTCGCAGATTAATCAGTTGATTAACTTTTGGAAAACCACAACATCCATAAATACAAGCATTGCACAATAATTCAATACCAAGCTAAGAACCACGCTAATACAGTCCAGTTTGGATTACGAAATGCCACGAAGAGAATTTTGGATAATCTAAACTGGACTGCAACGTGGGACGCCGTTGGACGCCGTTGGACACCGTGGGACACCGTGGGATACCGTCGGTCCAGTTTGGGTCTCCAAAAGCCTCCAACAGAATTTTGGATGATCTAGACTGGACTGCAACGTGGGACACCGTGGGATACCGTCGGTCCAGTTTGGGTCTCCAAAAGCCTCCAACAGAATTTTGGATGATCTAGACTGGACTGCAACGTGGGACACCGTGGGATACCGTCGGTCCAGTTTGGGTCTCCAAAAGCCTCCAACAGAATTTTGGATGATCTAGACTGGACTGCAACGTGGGACACCGTGGGATACCGTCGGTCCAGTTTGGGTCTCCAAAAGCCTCCAACAGAATTTTGGATGATCTAGACTGGACTGCAACGTGGGACACCGTGGGATACCGTCGGTCCAGTTTGGGTCTCCAAAAGCCTCCAACAGAATTTTGGATGATCTAGACTGGACTGCACCGTGGGACACCGTGGGATACCGTCGGTCCAGTTTGGGTCTCCAAAAGCCTCCAACAGAATTTTGGATGATCTAGACTGGACTGCAACGTGGGACACCGTGGGATACCGTCGGTCCAGTTTGGGTCTCCAAAAGCCTCCAACAGAATTTTGGATGATCTAGACTGGACTGCATTGGACACCGTTGGACGTCGTTGGACATCGTTGGACATCGTTGGACATCGTTGGACATCGTTGGACATCGTTGGACATCGTTGGACATCGTTGGACATCGTTGGACACCGTTGGACGTCGTTGGACATCGTTGGACATCGTTGGACACCGTTGGACATCGTTGGACGTCGTTGGACGTCGTTGGACGTCGTTGGACGTCGTTGGACGTCGTTGGACGTCGTTGGACGTCGTTGGACGTCGTTGGACAACGTTGGACACCGTTGGACATCGTTGGACAACGTTGGACACCGTTGGACATCGTGGGACACCGTGGGACACCGTGGGATGCGTGCGTCTTAGTCTTAATTAATCGTAAGGTAGATACCTATGTTAAGTGCATTGTGAGCTCATACTGTACAACGACATTTATCCACCTTAGAACGAAAAAAAGAAAGATCTCGTCTCCCTTCACTCGCTTACCACACAGTACTTCTTGTACTCGCGATTTATCGGTTCGCGATCACTCAGTTCTTTCAAACCGTAGCGTGACGTACTCGCTCGCGCGTATTCCACGTACGTGCGGGTCAACGTGCACTGGACAACTCTTTGGATTCGTAAGTCGCCCCAAGGACACCTCTGTCTCGGTGACTGCTCGACGACTGCTCGACGTTCGCATCGGATCGCGGGAGTTGTCGTCGCGCCGGTGATGCTAGCGAACCTGTTGGGGATTCAGTCGTGGATCTGCAGTCCTGTCCGATTGGTACTTTGGTACTCGGCCAGGGACCTGCAATTTCACGTCCTCCGTAATTCTGTTCGGGCCCGCGGGAGTGGACCCCACTGTTCAGTTGAGGTCAATGCCTTCGTAATCCTGTTCAGCGGTCCCTCCCCGTGAGTGGACCCCACTGTTCAGTTGAGGCCTCTTGCCTTCGTAATCCTGTTCAGCGGTCCATCCCCGGGTTCCACATGTTCAGTTGGAGTGTGTTAAGTTGCTGGCCTATGTGCTGGATCCACGGCTGAATTACCCGTGGATCACTAGCATCATCGGTCGGCGCCATCGCCCGCGACTCGTGTAAGTTTCGAACGGCGAAACAGGAATCGAGTTACGGTCAATTCTTGGGCTTTCCGCGGAACCTCGGGGTTATCTCGTGTACGGGGGTACGTCGCGTAGGTTTGTTAGTTCTTTCGAGAGATCGCGATCTCGTTCGTTTCGGGCGCGCCGCGATTTTTTCCTTTATCATCTGATTAATCGGGCATTTTCTTGTTTTCCCATTTTTAAGGGAAACTTATTGAGATCACGTTAGAGTTTACAACTTTTCAGTATCTTCAATATCTTACAGTGTCGCAAAAATAGAACGTTAACTAGTTTAGTACAGCGACTCGTATGTCCCTTCTGCGAGACACGAAATGGTATATGCAGTGTCAGTAGCTACATTTTCTTCGTTTCATTCCAAGTTAGATAAATGTGGGTTTGATACCGAATGATGCCAGTAGGGATGCGAATTATTGTACGATATTTGTACTGATCGATGTAATCGTTGTGTGGGAGATGGATGTTGCGTTACGTAGGCTTTGTTCTACGTTTGTAAAGATTCATGTAAGCGCTGCGTCGGGGATATGTGTTTCGCAGTTAGGCTACGAAACAACTATTTCCATACGCAGGCCCATGGTTAAGTAGAGTCAAAACTCGACATTCTGCCAACAGGTTGAATGTCGAGATCGATGTGTAGTGCTACATATACCCATGGGCGGGTCTCGTGCGTAGTCACCTCCTCGTGGTGAGACCTGGTAATTGGCATCCTTTTCCAAAAATTAATCAGTTGATTAATCGTTGGAAAACGATGCAAAGCTAAGAACTACGCAACAGTCCAGTTTGGATCTTCAAATGCCGCCAAAAGAATTTTGGATGATCTAGACTGGACTGCACCGTGGGACACCGGGGGATACCGTCGGTCCAGTTTGGGTCTCGAAAAGCCACCAACAGAATTTTGGATGATCTAGACTGGACTGCAACGTGGGACATCGTTGGGCAGCGTTGGACACCGCTGGGCGTCGTTAGACATCTTTGGACACCGTTGGACATCTTTGGACATCTTTGGACATCGTGGGACATCGTGGGACATCGTTGGACACCGCGGGACATCGCTGGACAGCATTGGAAACTGCTGGAGGTCGTTGGACATCGTTGGACACCGTTGGACATCGATGGACATCGTTGGACATCGTTGGACACCGTGGGACATCGTTGGACAGCATTGGAAACCGTTGGACGTCGTTGGACATCGTTGGACACCGTTCGACATCGTTGGACACCGTTGGACATCGTTGGAAATCGCTGGACATCGCTGGACACACCGTTGGACATCGTTGGACAACGTTGGACAACGTTGGACACCGTTGGACACCGTGGGACGCCGTGGGACACCGTTGGACATCGTTGGACATCGTTGGACATCGTTGGACATCGTTGGACATCGTTGGACATCGTTGGACAACGTTGCGCACAACGTTGGACACCGTTGGACACCGTTGGACACCGTTGGACACCGTTGGACACCGTTGGACACCGTTGGAACCCGCTGGGGGTTAGGTTGGGGTTAGGTTGGGGTTAGGTTGGGGTTAGGTTGGGGTTAGGTTGGGGTTAGGTTGGGGTTAGGTTGGGGTTAGGTTGGGGTTAGGTTGGGGTTAGGTTGAGTTCCAATATGGCGGCAAGTAGGACGGACACGTGCGCGTCGCTCCGTATTCCGTGACCGAAATATGTGGAAAAATCGAAGAGTGCAGTGGAAGGATTAGGGTGAAAGTGAAGTGCTAGTGGTGAGGAATAGGCGTGTGCAAAAAGTTTGGTGGAAATCGATGAATTAAAACTGTTATTAGAGTTAAAAGTGTCGGTGTTGCCACGAGGGAAGAGGCAGCCATCTTGGCGGCCATCTTGGCGGCCATCGTAGTGACGCGCGACGGTTGCGCCGCCGAGGCGTCTCGCGGGAGGCCAGTGAACTACAGTGTAGTGCTAGTGCGGTAGATGCGAGAACTACGTTACCGACGGCGGAACAAGTTACCGACGTCGGAACTAGTTACCGAAGGTGGAACGAGTTACCCACGGTGGAAGTAGTTACCCGCGGTGGAACAGACCACTTACCTTACCATCTCGCGCGGCACACCTGTCGCCCTGGTCCGCATTCGACAGGGGCAGCGCGTGAAAGAGCGAGTGGCTCCAGGACGGAGACTTTGTCGATTACATTGGCGAAGACAAAAGAACAAACAAACAAACAAAGAAATATGGACATGGAGAAGATAAATGACAACGTTTACGGTGCAGGGGAGGGATACCCCAGTACCGGCGCAGTCGCGGGTAGTGAAGTGGGCCCCGCTGCGTCGATATCTCGCGACCACGGCCGTTCGAGGGTGGACCGTCAGGCCCCCGGACGCGTTTATACGACTGGCGACGGAACAGCAGGAGAGAGGAGGAGGATAACCACAGGAGGACATCCAGAGGATGACAGGACGGAGACCGCGGAGGAGCCTCCGAGGAAGGCGACGAGACGTTCGCCGAGAGCCGCGAACAGGTCCGAGTACGTTTTTCTCGCGCCGACCACGATGGACGACGGCACGACACCGTTGGCCGGGGGATCGCGGGGGCGGGCGAGGTCCGACGACGAGGAGTCGGTCGCCTCGTTCGCCTCGCGCTCGTCGCTGGCTTCGATGGCGTCCAGGTGCAAGAGGAAGAGAATGGGAGCCACGACAACACCGGAGGTGTCGGAGGAGTTGGAGGTGCAGATGAAGACGAGCTCCCCGGCCGAAATCAGCGCAGGTTTGACGATGCACGTGTCGGAGATAATGCACGTCGCGACGACGTCGTCGAACTTGAAGGGGACCTACATCAGATCCCTTAAAAACGCGGCGAGTTATATCACCGCCGCGTGGAACGAGGAATCCGCAAGGAGGGCGAGGCCAGCGCGAGGCGCCGGCGACGACGTGGACGCGAGGCTGTCCATGCTGGAGGGGGAGAACGCAGCCCTCCGCCAGGAATTGAGGAGACTGGCTGCCCACGTCAACGAGTGCCCACGATGCGCCAACGCGGCGCCCGAATACGTCCGCGCGCAGTGGGAGGGCGGAAACGACAGGACGCGGCTGGACGCCCTGGAAAGAGCGGTCCGAGAATTGGGACCCTCCATTCTCCGGACAATCGAGGAACGATTCGGGGACGCACGACGGCAACGCACCCCCGAAGGACGACCCAGCGGGGACCGCCCCGTCGCCCCTCCCGCGGCCCAGCCGACGCCGACCCGAAGGGAACGGGAGGACGGCGGATGGGAGCTGGTGGAAACGAAGAGGAAGAGGAGGAGAAACAGGAAGACGGCGAACGGGACGAAGGCAGCCGTCGCCGCCGCCGCCGTAGCAGAGGCGGCGAGGAAAGGGTCGACCGCGCCACCACCGACGCGGGTACGGCGGCAGGAGCAACCCCAGCCGGGCGGCGACACGACGGGCGCACCGAAGGCGAGCGCCCCCGCGACGCAGAGAGGACCACCGCGGGCACCCAAGGTGGTCACGCCCCCTCGCGCACCGCGAACATCCGCGGTGACCCTGACGTTAAACGAGGGAGCGAGGATGTCGTACGCCGACGTCCTGGAGGCAGCGAGAACGAGGATTCCGCTGTCGGAGCTCGGGACGGAGCGCCTGGAGATGAAGAAGGCGATGACGGGCGCCATTATAATACAAGTCCCCGGCGACAAGGACAGGGGAAAGGCGACGCTACTGGCGTCGCGGCTGGCCGAGACCCTGGACCCGACGGCGGTGAGAATCGCCACCCCGACCAGGATGGCGGAGCTACGCGTGACCGGGATAGACATCTCGGTCAAGAAGGAGGAGCTGCGGAGAGCACTGGCCTCGGCGGCGGGATGCGGCAGCGCGGAGGTGCAGGTGGGCGAGATCGGCGCCACCAGAGGCGGCCTCGGGTCGGCATGGATCAAGTGCCCGGCGGCAGGAGCCCGCAAGCTGGCCCAGGCGGAGAAGATAGCCCTGGGCTGGTCAACGGCGAGGATAAGGGCCGTGCCGAAGCGCCCGTTGCAGTGCTTCAGGTGCCTGGAACTGGGGCACGTGCGCGCCACGTGCGTATCCGGCGAAGACCGAGGGCACCTGTGCTACAGGTGCGGCGGGAGCGGACACCGCGCCAGAGGCTGTCCCGCCTCCGCTCCCAAGTGTCCGCTGTGCGAATCGCTCGGGGCACCCGCGAATCACAGGATGGGCGGGGAGGCATGCAATCCCCCGAAGGTCAAGAGGAGGAGACCGACCCGCCAACCAGCAGCGGTAGCAGCAGCAGCAGCAGCAGCCGCCGCGGTACGGACACCAGGAAGCGCCGCCGAACCGACAGCAGCGGCGGATGGCCGGGAGGAGGCCATGGAGGTGACGGCATAGTTCAAGCGCCTGCTGCAATGCAATCTCGGTAGGTCGAGACGAGCGCAAGATCTGCTCGTCCAGACCGTCCGGGAGAACGAGGTGGCCCTGGCGGCGGTGGCCGAACCGCACCGTATACCCGACTCGCCCAACTGGATCGGGGACCTGGACGGATCCGCGGGGATAACGTGGACGTCGGCCTCGTGCGTCTTGCTGGACCGTGGCAACGGCTTCGTCGCGGTCGAGTGGCTAGGAGCGGCGGTGGTGGCGGTGTACGTCTCTCCGAACATCGACCTGGCCGCGTACGGGGACTTCCTGGACCGAGTCGGCGAGTGCATCCGAGGATGCCTCCCCCGCCAGGTGCTCGTGCTGGGGGACTTCAACGCCCACTCGACGCAATGGGGAAACCCAAGGACCAACTCCCGTGGAAGGATGCTCACCGACTGGGCAGCGAGTCTGGGGCTCCTGCTGGCGAACAGGGGCTCGGCGAGCACCTGCGTGGCTTGGAGGGGATCCTCCGTGGTGGACATCACGTGGGCTACCCCGGAGTTGCTCAGGCGAATCCGCGACTGGAGAGTGGCCGAGGGGGTGGAAACGCTGTCCGACCACCTCTACGTACTGATGAAGGTGACCCTGGGGACCGAGGACGACGCCGGGAGAAGACGACGAGGACCGAGAGAGAACCGTCGCCGCCCGCCGCCGCTGCCGCGATGGCGCCTGAAGGAGATGGACAAGGAGATGCTGCGGGCGGCCACGACCGTGTCCGCCTGGAGCTGGGACGCCCGACGAACGACCGAGCGAGGAAGTATCGACGAGGAGGCGGAGGAGCTCCGAAGATACATGACCGCGGCGTGCGACGCCTCGATGCCGCGCTCCGTCCCGGGGGGTGGACGAGACCAGGGAACGTACTGGTGGACCCCGGAGATCGCCGAGATGCGAGAAAACTGCGTGCGTGCCCGCAGAAGATTTCTAAGGGCCCGTCGTCGCAGACTGACGCGCGACGAGGAGGAGATCTCCCGCTTCTACGAGGAGTACAGAGAGGCGAGACGGACTCTTCAGCGGGAGATCAAGACCGCGAAATCTCGGTGCTGGACGGAGCTGATCGAGGAGGTGGAATCCGACCCGTGGGGACGGCCGTACAAAGTGGTCACCAAGAAACTGCGACCTTCGGCGCCCCCGCTGACCTCGGACATGGACCCGACGCTGTTGGACAATGTCATCGGGACGCTGTTCCCGCCGGAAGACAGGGACGCGAGCCGACCGGCGCCATCCTCCCCCTCCGCCGACGACGACGACGAGGAGGCGGCGACGACGACCGCGACGGGATGGAGCGAGGAGCTGCGAGTCAGCGACGAGGAACTCTTCGAAGCAGCCAGGAGGACGGCGTCCCGCGACGTGGCGCCAGGACCCGACGGAATACCGGGCCGTGCGTGGGTGGAGTCGGTCGTCACCATGGCTCCCCGCCTGCGGCACCTGTTCGACAGATGCCTGGAGGAGGGCGCCTACCCCCGGACATGGCGGACGGCCAGGCTGGTGCTGCTACGGAAGGAGGGCCGCCCGCCGGACTCGCCGTCCGCGTACCGGCCGATATGCCTGCTGGACGAGGTGGGCAAGATGCTGGAGAGGATCGTCGCCGCCCGGCTGGAGGCTCACGTGACCCGGAGGACGCCCGGTTGGCACGACAGCCAGTACGGATTCCGCCGCGGCCGCTCGACCGTGGACGCGGTGAAGAGGCTGAGGACCATGGCCGAGGACAAGGTCGCCCGAGAAGGGGTAGCGGTGGCGGTGTCGCTCGACGTCACCAACGCCTTCAACTCCATCCCCTGGACCAGGATCGTGGAGGCCCTGCGACACTTTGACGTCCCGGCGTACCTGGTGAGGATCGTCCGCGCGTACCTTTCCGACAGGTACATCGTCTACGCCGGAAGGGACGGGGAAGAAAGAAGACGGATCGAGCGCGGCGTTCCGCAGGGGTCGGTGCTGGGTCCGATACTCTGGATCACGGCCTACGACTCGGTCCTCCGATGTCCGATGCCCCCCGGGGCTGGAATGGTGTGCTACGCAGACGACACCCTGGTCCTGGCCGGGGGACGATGGTGGCAGGACGCGGCGAACCGCACGGAGGACGCCGTGGCGTGCGCGATGAGCGCCATTCGGAGGCTCGGCCTGACGGTGTCGCCGGCCAAGTCCGAGGCGCTGTGGTTCTTCGACCAGCGACGAAGAGGAACGCCTCCCGCAGGATCGACGGTGAACATCGGCGGAGAAGAGGTCCCGGTGAGACGCCAGATGAGGTACCTGGGTCTCACGATCGACAGCGGATGGACCTTCGAACCGCACTTCGAGCAACTGGTCCCGAAGGCGACGGCCGCGGCCAACGCCCTGTGCGGCCTCCTACCGAACATCGGCGGAGCAGGATCGAGAGTCCGCCGACTCTACGAGGGAGTAGTCCGGTCCCGAGTTCTCTACGGGGCACCCGTCTGGGCCAGAAGCCTGGCGACCAGTCGCCGCAGCCTGACCTTGCTGCGGAGGCTGCAGAGGACGACCGCTATCCGCATCGCGAGAGGCTACAGGACGACATCGTACGCGTCGGCGACCGTGCTAGCGGCGTCCCCGCCGTTCGAGCTGCAAGCCCCGGCGCTCGAACGCGTATACGAACATCAGCGGAGGAACCCGACGCCATCGACCTCTGGCCAGCCGGCCTCGAACATCCGGGAGGAGGCGAAGAAGGAGGTCTGGGAACGATGGCGCTCGCAGCTGATCCAGGAGGACGCCGTGCGGCCGCACCGGGCCGTTCGCGCCGTGCTTCCCAACTGGGAGACGTGGAGGGATCGAGGCGGAGCACCGCTGACCTTCAGGATGACGCAGCTGCTCACCGGCCACGGAGTATTCGGCGAGTACCTGCTAAGGATTCGGCGAGAGGCTACGTCCGTCTGCCACCACTGCGAGGAAGAGGAGGACACGGCGCAGCACACGCTGGAGTTTTGTCCGGCGTGGGCGGAACCACGACGCGTCCTACGGCTCGAAATCGGCGAGAGCTTAGCCCCAGAAGCGGTCGTCGCGGCCATGCTAAGAGGGCGCCAGGAGTACGCCGCTGTCCGCACCTACTGCGAGCAGGTAATGCTGGCGAAGGAGCGGGCGGAAAGGATCAGGGAACGAGCTCGCGACCCGTCCAGGACATCGCAGCGCCCCAGGAATACCGCGCGCCACAGGGGCGCGACGCCAGCACCGGCGCCGCCGCGCCCACCGTAGCAGCGCGTGGAAACCAGGAGGAGGCTTCAGGGGACGGGGTCCCAGGACGAAGCAGCAGGAGCGAGGCGCTAGGGGGCGTGGTCCCCCCCCTAGCGGTCCAAGAAGAGCAGGACGCCTCCCTTCGACGAAAGGAGAGATAGACGCCCGGGGGTAACCGGTAGTAATTCGGGAGAGATCCCGGGTGCATCTCGACTCAGGCGTCAGGACAGGCCACCGTGGAGTTTTAGTCGGTAAGAGTCCGACACTACCCGCTAGCGGGTGTCCATGAGGATTTCTCCACGTAAAAAAAAAAAAAAAAAAAAAGGTTGGGGTTAGGTTGTGTAGTATGAAAGGAGAGACGTTTAGCACTCCCCTAGACAAGGATGGAACACATATAAATGGTAAGGCACAGGTCGCCTTTCGGTGGCTCTTACCAGATTTTTGGAGTTCCAATATGGCGGCAAGTAGGACGGACACGTGCGCGTCGCTCCGTATTCCGTGACCGAAATATGTGGAAAAATCGAAGAGTGCAGTGGAAGGATTAGGGTGAAAGTGAAGTGCTAGTGGTGAGGAATAGGCGTGTGCAAAAAGTTTGGTGGAAATCGATGAATTAAAACTGTTATTAGAGTTAAAAGTGTCGGTGTTGCCACGAGGGAAGAGGCAGCCATCTTGGCGGCCATCTTGGCGGCCATCGTAGTGACGCGCGACGGTTGCGCCGCCGAGGCGTCTCGCGGGAGGCCAGTGAACTACAGTGTAGTGCTAGTGCGGTAGATGCGAGAACTACGTTACCGACGGCGGAACAAGTTACCGACGTCGGAACTAGTTACCGAAGGTGGAACGAGTTACCCACGGTGGAAGTAGTTACCCGCGGTGGAACAGACCACTTACCTTACCATCTCGCGCGGCACACCTGTCGCCCTGGTCCGCATTCGACAGGGGCAGCGCGCGAAAGAGCGAGTGGCTCCAGGACGGAGACTTTGTCGATTACATTGGCGAAGACAAAAGAACAAACAAACAAACAAAGAAATATGGACATGGAGAAGATAAATGACAACGTTTACGGTGCAGGGGAGGGATACCCCAGTACCGGCGCAGTCGTGGGTAGTAAAGTGGGCCCCGCTGCGTCGATATCTCGCGACCACGGCCGTTCGGGGGTGGACCGTCAGGCCCCCGGACGCGTTACTACGACTGGCGACGGAACAGCAGGAGAGAGGAGGAGGATAACCACGGGAGGACATCCAGAGGATGACAGGACGGAGACCGCGGAGGAGCCTCCGAGGAAGGCGACGAGACGTTCGCTGAGAGCCGCGAACAGGTCCGAGTACGTTTTTCTCGCGCCGGCCACGATGGACGACGGTACTTCACCGATGGCGGGGGGATCGCGGGGGCGGGCGAGGTCCGACGACGAGGAGTCGGTCGCCTCGTTCGCCTCGCGTTCGTCGCTGGCTTCGATGGCGTCCAGGGGCAAGAGGAAGAGAACAGGAGCCACGACAACACCGGAGGTGTCGGAGGAGTTGGAGGTGCAGATGAAGACGAGCTCCCCGGCGGAAATCAGCGCCGGCTTGACGATGCACGTGTCGGAGATAATGCACGTCGCGACGACGTCGTCAAACTTGAAGGGGACCTACATCAGATCCCTTAAAAACGCGGCGAGCTATATCACCGCCGCGTGGAACGAGGAATCTGCTAGGAGGGCGAGGCCAGCGCGAGGCGCCGGCGACGACGTGGACGCGAGGCTGTCCATGCTGGAGGGGGAGAACGCAGCCCTCCGCCAGGAACTGAGGAGACTGGCTGCCCGCGTCAACGAGTGCCCACGATGCGCCGACGCGGCGTCCGAATACGTCCGTGCACAGTGGGAGGGCGGAAACGACAGGACGCGGCTGGACGCCCTGGAAAGAGCGGTCCGAGAACTGGGACCATCGATTCTCAGGACAATCGAGGAACGATTCGGGGACGCACGATGGCAACGCACCCCCGAATCACGACCCAGCGGGGACCGCCCCGTCGACCCCCCCTCGGCCCAACCGACGCCGCCCCGAAGGGAACGGGAGGACGGCGGATGGGAGCTGGTGGAAACGAAGAGGAAGAGGAGGAGAAACAGGAAGACGGCGAACGGGACGAAGGCAGCCGTCACCGCCGCCGCCGGAGCAGAGGCGGCGAGGAAAGGATCGACCGCGCCACCACCGACGCGGGTACGGAGGCAGCAGCAACCCCAGCCGGGCGGCGACACGACGGGCGCACCGAAGGCGAGCGCCCCCGCGACGCAGAGAGGACCACCGCGGGCACCCAAGGTGGTCACGCCCCCTCGCGCACCGCGAACATCCGCGGTGACCCTGACGTTAAACGAGGGAGCGAGGATGTCGTACGCCGACGTCCTGGAGGCAGCGAGAACGAGGATTCCGCTGTCGGAGCTCGGGACGGAGCGCCTGGAGATGAAGAAGGCGATGACGGGCGCCATTATAATACAAGTCCCCGGCGACAAGGACAGGGGAAAGGCGACGCTACTGGCGTCGCGGCTGGCCGAGACCCTGGACCCGACGGCGGTGAGAATCGCCACCCCGACCAGGATGGCGGAGCTACGCGTGACCGGGATAGACATCTCGGTCAAGAAGGAGGAGCTGCGGAGAGCACTGGCCTCGGCGGCGGGATGCGGCAGCGCGGAGGTGCAGGTGGGCGAGATCGGCGCCACCAGAGGCGGCCTCGGCTCTGCATGGATCAAGTGCCCGGCGGCAGGAGCCCGCAAGCTGGCCCAGGCGGAGAAGATAGCCCTGGGCTGGTCAACGGCGAGGATAAGGGCCGTGCCGAAGCGCCCGTTGCAGTGCTTCAGGTGCCTGGAACTGGGGCACGTGCGCGCCACGTGCGTATCCGGCGAAGACCGAGGGCACCTGTGCTACAGGTGCGGCGGGAGCGGACACCGCGCCAGAGGCTGTCCCGCCTCCGCTCCCAAGTGTCCGCTGTGCGAATCGCTCGGGGCACCCGCGAATCACAGGATGGGCGGAGAGGCATGCAATCCCCCGAAGGTCAAGAGGAGGAGACCGACCCGCCAACCAGCAGCGGTAGCAGCAGCAGCAGCAGCAGCAGCCGCGGTACGGACACCAGGAAGCGCCGCCGAACCGACAGCAGCGGCGGATGGCCGGGAGGAGGCCATGGAGGTGACGGCATAGTTCAAGCGCCTGCTGCAATGCAATCTCGGTAGGTCGAGACGAGCGCAAGATCTGCTCGTCCAGACCGTCCGGGAGAACGAGGTGGCCCTGGCGGCGGTGGCCGAACCGCACCGTATACCCGACTCGCCCAACTGGATCGGGGACCTGGACGGATCCGCGGGGATAACGTGGACGTCGGCCTCGTGCGTCTTGCTGGACCGTGGCAACGGCTTCGTCGCGGTCGAGTGGCTAGGAGCGGCGGTGGTGGCGGTGTACGTCTCTCCGAACATCGACCTGGCCGCGTACGGGGACTTCCTGGACCGAGTCGGCGAGTGCATCCGAG